>NC_091745.1:17276223-17546223 GCF_043380555.1 Nothobranchius furzeri
AAGTAATATAACTTTAAATATTTACAGACCGATCACACGTAATGCTAAAATCACATGACACATTTCCTTTTTCTGATCCAATCAGAACCTTCCAGATCTGACGTGAGGCGTGGTTTTGTTGGTGTTTGTTAAATCCCCTTTTGTTGTCGTCTTCTGATTCGGCAGTAAATCAAAACATCCGAATCATAAAACTATGCCCCACGTCATCTTAACTTGAGTTCAAAGCGTTCTAGAGAAGTTATCAGAGTGGCCAAACCGTAACTTTCCTCTTAAAGCCGAAAGAACCGAATGACAAGCTGGATTAAATCTGTTGCATGTTCCACCTGCTGCAACGGTTCCTTCAGAATAAAAGCTGAACCATCACGACCCCTTCAGGGTCTCGCTGATGCCAATAAACTGTCTTGACCTGGGAGTAACTCAAGACTGGAAGGGTCAGCAACCGCTGCATATCTACAGGCTTCGGTTCCAGACAAGGTCTGAGCTGGACCTCGACACCTCCTGATCTAAACGGGGACTTCCGCTGGGTACGTAGACCGACAGATGGCGTCTCAATGTGTGTTATAATCTCCAAACCAAAGCTTAGAGCAAAACACCATCTCACTCCCATCAGAACTAATTGTTTCTCCGGATTTAGTTACACCATACATTTAGTGTTTAAAGTTAGTCTAGATTAATTTGTTTAGAAATAAATCTTTTAACTTTTTAAACCTGACTCTCTCTCTTTCTTGGAGTTGATACAAAGTGTTGCTCAATCCCTGCAATAAAAAGGTCCGATCTTCTAGTTAAATTTACTCAAAGATCCATTAAGGTGATATTTCATATTTATGATATTTATCATTCTATGGTTTCTAATTAAATGTAAGAACATCTTCGCTACAACTCAAAAGTGACTGATTATAATCAAATATAAGATTTTAAAAACGTTTTTTCAGTCTTCCACACCTCTGAACTAGACTGGACTGACTGTAATGATGTTTGAATTTGGATGATTTGGGTGACACAAAATGGAATCTGGTTGAGATCTGGGAGGTTTTTAATGTGATCTGGTGGTAAATTCAGATAATACAGCACATATGCTATTGTGTCAGCGACCTCATGCCGAACTTTGATTTGTTTAGAAAAAGCTGTGAAGTTTAGTAAAATGTGGTTATTTTATCTTAGTTTGAAATGTACTTTTTATTTTTACTAAAACATACTCACAAATATTCAGATTTGTTTTCATTGTTTGTTTTATGTGGGCTTGAGCTTTTGTTAATAAATGACCTTTACTTTTTTGTTACACAGTACTTGTGTACCTGTGCAGCACGTTGTTTGTGTATTCCAAATATTTTCTACTTATGCTGATATTTTCAATGAGTTTAAATTCAAAAGTGGATCAAATGAAGCACAGGATAGACAGACTCCAAATAAACAAAAACAAAATCAGGAAGAGAATGAAACTCTGATTAGATGAACATAACTCTGACTTTGGAGGTCCACAAACATCACATGATATGGGGTAACATCCATCCATCCATCGGTCCATATTCACACATTTACTTTTTGTTCAGTCTAACTTTATTTTGAAATATGAACGTTTTGCTATTTAGTTTATGTTTGACTAACTTTTTACAGACTTCAGTGTTAGATAATAAACGTAAATGTGGCTGAAGTTTGATAAACTATTTAAAAGCTCATTGTAACGTGATGAAGGAGCTATTCCACCGACGGTTATTTACCCTCTCTCCTCAGGAAGAACTAATCTGCATGAGACTGCCTCAAGGTCAAACATTTGCTTCTAATACTGTTTCCAGCTCAAGAGAAGAAAGAAGACGAACTCTTTCTTTTAATAAATCAAAGAACTCTATTTTAATAAAGCTAATCAAACAAAGTGTTAGTCCAATAATAAAACGTGAACCGATCTGTGAAATGATAATGGTTATGATCAGTTTTAATAAGTAATAATACTTTAATCTAGCTGTACTATACATCCTGATACACGTAAGGCTTAAAGTCACATGACACATTTTATCTTTCTCATCCAATCGGAACCTTCCTTTCTGAAGCATGGCATGCTCTCTGTGGTGTTTATAAATCCGTCAAACTCTGAATCGACTGTAAATCAAACATCCAAATTAATAAAACCAGTCCCCACGCCATCTTAGTTCAGTTCACCGCATTCTAAGAGAAGTATCGGACCGGCCACCCGGACTTCCTTTTTAAGCAAAGAACCAACAAGCTGGATAAAATCTGTTGCATTTTACCAACCAAGCAACGGTTCCTTTCAGAATAAAAGCTGAACTCACTGACCCTCCGGGTCCATCTGACGCTGTCAATCAAGCGTCGCTTTTTACCTGGAGACAATCCAAAGACTAGTCTGTCGTACTGCTGACGCTGTTTCATCGGCTCCGGTACCGAAAGGGGGGTCAGAGGACCTGGCATTCTGGATCTGTACGGAGGTCTCATCCTGAAGGGTATGTGTGGAGTGACAAGATGGCGTCTCATGTGTTTATGAAACTCTGATCATAGCCTAAGAGCAAAACATCACTTCATCACTCAGACTTACTTCTCCGGATACGAGGGTTCTGATGACATCATCACTCACACATACACCATCCATCTCACGTCTCATTCACACCAAGATCCATTCATCACCCAGAGTTTAGAGTTAGTCTTGTTTAAAATTGTTTAGAAATAAATCTTTTTAAACTTTTTAAAGGTGACTCTCTCTTCTCTTGTCTCTCAGTTAATGCAAAGTGTTACATAATCCCTGCAATAAAAAGTTCCAATCTTCTGGTTTAAGTTATCCAAAGATCCATAAGATTGATTTCATACTTCCTATGGAATCTCACATTTTATGGTTCATTAAATAGATGTAAATTAAATCCTTACATCATGCATCCTATTCTGCTGAAGCACATTACTCAGAAAATCTCAATGAAAACATTTTCGTTCCCATGACTGGAGTCATTTCGTTGTCTCTGGGAGCCTCCAGGGCTCTCATGCAGCTCGTTGGCAAACTTCCAGAAGTTGGACAATCAGAAGTGAATTTTCAGAGAAACGGTTTAATATTAACTACTTTAGCAAAAGCTCACCTCATGGGAATGTTGTAAATTATGCAGAACTCCAGTAGTTTCCAAAGAAAACAATAATTTGTCCACAAACAGTTTATCTGATGGCAGAACTTAGACTGGAAGCAGAACTTTCACCCAGAGTGCTTTGTGGTTATTTTTTAAACGTTATTAACCGAAGGAGCTGAATGATCTCTGGTGAAGTCCAGTCTGTGAGTCTGTTTTAAGCCTCGCTCTGGTGTGTTAAATGAACCAGCTCTGCAATAAATCTGAGGCTCCATCTGCCATCGCCCCTCAGCCCTGATCAACTCCACCCCCACCCCTCTCCATTAACCCCCCAGTCCATACATGACAATGGTACCAGCAGTCGCCTAGGAAACGGGCCTTTCATTAGCTGTGAGATAAAAAAGATGTATTCCCCGTTGCTTCTCGGTTGACTTTCTTCCATCTTCTTGATAAGCTTCAGCTCCCATGCAAATCCCTCCCCAGCCCTGGTTCAGTGTTGTCCCATGTAGAGGAATACCAGCGGGGTTGTTGGGCAACAGACGGAGACACATCCTGACTGCACTGCTGCTTCTCAGCTGGTTTCATCAGTCTGAGCTCTCATTTAAACTTCATGTTCAGAATTACCTGAAGATCTTCAGTTTGTTATTGTTGTTTCAAAGGTTCTCAATTGATTTATCCAAGTAATAAATCTTTGAGTTTTCTATTAAAATGTCTAATTTCATCCACGACTGGTTCCTTCTGGGCAAAAGATGCAAGTGAAGGAGCAGGAGGCAGGCAGGTGAACTCAGAAAGGTTTAGTAAACATCAGAAACCACGTTTGTGTCAGGAAAACTGTCATGTTCTGTGTCCCCTTGGTCCCCAGCCCCCTTCTGTTTGTCCTCTGCGTTCCCCTCATGCGTCTCCTTATGTTCTCCGGCTCCCTCTAGGCTTCCCTCTTGTCTCCTCCTAGTCACTCCCGTGTAGTTCTTATTGGTTTGTATTAGTCCTCCTCACCCCTCTAGTCATTAGTTGTTTATCTTTGCCCTTAGTCTTTAGGTTTAGTTATTTTGTGTTTTATAGGTTATGGTTTATCTCCCCCTCTGCTTAAGTTCTTTCCCCATTTAGTTTATTGATGGCACCTGTCTCACTCCTCACACCTGTCACCTGTTCCCCTGATTGCTCCCCTCTGTGATAAAAACCCTGTCTTGTCCCTCCTCTCGAGACTCTAGTTTGTTGCTCCTGAGTGAGCTTTTGGTTTTGTTTTTTCTGAGTTTTAGTTTCAGGCTTAGAGTCCTGCGCCTTTCGAGTTTTTGAGTTGCAATAAAAGGATTTTATTTTTACCTCCGCTCCTGCTTCGAGTCATTCGGTGGTTCTGCATCTTGGGTTCAAACCTCCTGCTCCTCAACGTGACAAAAACATGACAAGGAACTGGCATAAGGAGGGAAAACGGGTGAATGAACCGGGAGGCTTTGAACTATGGGAGGTGATAATAAAACAGGAACAGGTGAGCTGGAGACGATAGGAGGCACGTGTGCAAATGGTAAATGATCTATACTTGTACAGTGCCTTTCTCAGTCAGAGGACTCCAAAGCGCTTTACACTACAGTGAATCATTCATTCATTCATTCACGCCCTGGTGGTGATGAGCTGTAGCCACAGCTGCCCTGGGGTGCACTGACAGAAGCGAGGCTGCCATGCTCAGGTGCCACCGCCAGTCCCTCCAACCACCACCAACACGCAAGGTGGGTTTGGGGTCTTGCCGAGGGACACAACAACTGACACGGTTGGAACCATCGACATATAAATATTGGACAATGGGTTTCCATAGACTCCAATAACACGTTTTTGAAGAAAAATGGGAAGTGGCCACCACCGCCATTTAGACCGTGTCACAGGTTCCGTCAAGCCCAGACAATTTCACAAAAGGGAAGAGAGGTGGAGCTGAGGGTGGGGCTGTAAGGCTGGGTTCTATTTCGTCTAGTCTTAGCCCTTAAGCTAGCTGCTATTGGAAAGATGATCTCCGCATCAGCCAATCATGAAGAGCTAAAATGTACGCCCACCAATAGTGGGCCCCCTCCTGGTATATGACCGCAGTGACCCCACTGCTCACCCCCTTTTTCTCTTCATGCCAAGCTTGAGAGCTTCCTTAAAGAGCAATATTATCCCTGGAAGAGCAAATTATCCAGAAGATGACTTACCAGCCATGTCCAGCGAAGCCAGACCCTGCCCGACCTGCCAGACGGGCTCCATTTCCAGCGGCAACCTGCACGCTAAGTGTGAGGTCTGTCTCGGGGCTCACCACGCTGGCCTGGCCTTGACCCCGCAGGCCTCGTGCCCGTTCTGTGCCGCTCTGCCCGTGGCAGAGAAGATTCGCCGGGTCGAGTACTTCACTCCCGCCGCCGCCGAAGAATTTCCGGTGGCTGACTCGTACCCGCTGGACAAGGCTTTGGGTTTCTTCGACGCCGGTCAGGAGCCAGCTGGCTTCAACCGGCTGGATGACGTCGCTAACAGCGAGAACTACGACGAGGCGGCATCCCTCCTGGACACAACGGAGGTCGACGAGCTTCGCTCAGCGGGTCCTTCTGCTCCAGTGGCTTCTCGCTCCTCCCTGCCAGCAGTAAGAGCACTGCTCCAGGAGCTGCCCACCATCATTTCTGCGGCAGCAGCCCGCAAGGGGCTAGCTGTGCCAGAACCGGCCCCGCCCGAAGCGGATGATTTGGCGGGAATTTTCGGGGCAACTCAGACACGCTGTCCAGACCACATCTGGCCGCGTTTTCCCGCTGCTATGAGCTGCTGGTCTGCCGCCTTCTCCGAGCCTGCCAAGCTCAAGGCGCCGGTCTCCACGTATGTGCCCATCACCATGGTCGAGGGGTTTTCCGACCAAGGCTGGCCGTCCGTTCCTCCGCTAGAGCCGGACTTGGCCTCGCTGTTCGGCGCCAAGAACCACCTCGCTGGCCCACGAGCTGTTCCCGCTTCAAAACATGACCAGCTGCTGACGCGGCTCACCGACCGCGCACATCAGTGTGCCTTTCAGACCGGCGCTGCAGGGAATAACATCACCCTTCTTGCCTTCGGCGTCTCAAGGATGATGGAGGAGCTGGAAGCTCCCGAGGAGTCGAAAGCCGTCATTACTAAGACTGCTGATGCTATCCTCAATCTGTGTGCTGCTGTGCTCACCGGTTCTGCTCGCATCGCTGCCTGGCAGACCCTCATCCAGCGAGCGATCTGGCTCAAGGCCCTGCCCTCCATTCCGGAACATCTGCAAAGAGAGATGCTGGACGGCCCCATCACCACCGATGTTCTGTTTGGTCCCCATCTTAGGGGCTTCATTGAGAGGGCTCAGAAGACGGCCGAACTATCGGCTACGGTGCGAGACCTGGTCCACCCTCGGTCAGCCTCGCACTCCGGCCGTTCCGCCAGAGGATCGGACGAACGGCGCGGAAGCTTCAGACGCCCAGCTGCACCGCCCGCTCCACGGAGCCGGCCTCCCGCTTCGGCTCCACATCAGCGGGACCAGCGAGATGGCGGACAACGATTCCGACGGGGCCATCAGACGCCGTCTTGGCAGTCCCAGGTGCAGGAGCCTCGCCGAAAGCAGCCACGGAAGTGACTCTTTGGGGGGAATGTGTGTGTTGATGATTGTTCTGATGTTGGTTTTTAAATAAAACCCAAAAAACGTCCCCTAAAGAGCACAATCCTACAGTCCTCCGCAGAATCCTCTGCCGAGTTCCCACACATGTTCCCCACACCAAGCACTGCTGCACGTATACATGTTCCTGCAGGTGGTCATGATACACGGCCAGCCGTAAGGGTGTGCTCCATTTGCGCTCCGGCCCCAGCATCCGGCCAGGCCCAACTCGTCCCGCTCTCCCCACACCGTTGGGTGGGGCGGGATGTCAGGTCGCTGTCTCAAACACGTGCGGCGGCACAGTGTGCGGCTCCATCCGCTGGCTCTCTGTCGCCCCCGTGCACGGGCCCGGCTCACACTCGTCCTTCACTCTCGGACTCCACGCTCCGCAGTGCGGACCAGCCTGTTCCAGCTGTTTCGCACTCGCCCTTTCGAGCGCAGCCCTCCATGGGTCGCCCCCAGTTCTCTGGTACGGGCGACGGCGGTAAGGGCGCATGCACAACCCTCAGACGTTCACGTGACCGCGCACACGCGTCCACTGTCGGAACGCGCGCACAAGTGGCGCCGCCTTTGCATCATGAGCAAATGGATTTCGGACACCATTCATTGCGGTCACACACTTCATTTTCAGGCCACTCCACCTCCCTTCAACGGGATCGTGGAGACGACGTTCACATCGCAAGTACAGTCTCAGGCCCTAGAGCTGGAGCTGCGGGAACTTCTGTCCAAGGACGCTATTTCCCGAGTCCCTCGCGGACAAGAACTCTCGGGCTTCTACTCCCGCTACTTCGTAGAACCGAAGAAGTCGGGAGGAATGAGGCCGATTCTCGACCTGTCCCTGTTCAACTGCTCCATAGCAGTAATGCATTTCCGCATGTTAACGATGAGACAAGTCCTGGATTATGTGCGCCCCGGGGATTGGTTCACGTCAATCGACCTGAAAGACGCATACTTCCACATACCAGTAGTTCCAAACCACCGGAAGTTTCTGCGTTTTTCGTTCAAGGGAGTTCAATATCAGTTCAATCGCCTTCCTTTCGGCTACTCGCTAGCCCCGCTCACCTTCTCCAAATGTCTGGAGACCGCGCTGCAGCCACTGCGCAGGGAATGAGGGTTTTATTTTACCTGGACGATCTTCTCCTGTGCGCTCGGTCCAAGGACGAGGCGTCACAGCAAACCAGGAGGTTGACAGAGCATCTGTCAACCCTAGGGTTTTCTATAAACTGGGAGAAGAGCTCCATCCTTCCATCCCAGTCGATTGTGTATCTCGGGGTGGAGTTGGACGCCTCCCTAATGAGAGCACGTTTGTCGCCTGCAAGAGCGGCGGATCTCTCCACGGTGATCTCCCGTGTACAACCCCGCAAGATCGTGAGAGCC
Organism: Nothobranchius furzeri; assembly: GCF_043380555.1. Taxonomy (NCBI): domain Eukaryota; kingdom Metazoa; phylum Chordata; class Actinopteri; order Cyprinodontiformes; family Nothobranchiidae; genus Nothobranchius; species Nothobranchius furzeri. Next base: position 17,284,264 of record NC_091745.1, read on the forward strand.
CTGTTAGTCATGAAACTCCTGGGCATGATGTCCGCAGCCCATTCGGTGGTACCGCTAGGTTTGCTGCGCACGAGGCGCTTGCAACGCTGGTTCATCCGCCTCCGGGTACACCCGATACGTCAGAAGAGACGTATGTTGAGGATTCCCCCTTCAGTGGGCGGGGACCTCGCTCACTGGGGGAACCCCTGCATCCTCTCACGTGGGGTTCCCATCGGACGTCCTGCGTCACACGTATCTGTGTTTACAGATGCGTCACTGTCGGGGTGGGGGGGCACGTGCTTGTCCCATACGGTTGCAGATCGCTGGCCCTCCCACACGCACGAGCACATAAATGTGTTGGAGCTTATGACAGTGAGGAATGTGATCAGACACTTCGCTGCCCTTCCCGAGGGCCGTCATGTCGAAGTTCACACAGACAACCAGGTGGCGGCAGCCTACATAAATCGCCATGGGGGAGTTCGATCCCTCCCACTGTTGCGTGTCGCCACAGATTTACTGTGTTGGACACATGTCCACCTGCTGTCCATCAGAGCCATCTACATTCCGGGGGTACTGAATGTAGCGGCGGACATCCTGTCGAGAGGGGGACCCCGCGACTCATCCTGCACTGATATCACAGATCTGGATCAGGTTCGGGGAACCGTCTGTGGATCTGTTCGTGACTCGCGAAAACGCTCAGTGTCGCCTGTGGTTTTCCCTGAGTCCCCGGGACGGACCCCCGCTCGGGGCGGACACCTTCTCACACCAGCCCTGGCCTCGAACGCTCCTTTATGCGTTTCCACCAGTCCCTCTGATTCCCCGTCTCCTGGACCGAATTCGGTCGGAACAGCTCTCGGTGATTCTGGTGGCTCCCAGACGCTTGTCCGCGTCATGGTTTCCGGACCTACAAGCGCTAGTGTCCGGCTCCCCGTGGAGGCTCCCGTGGAGGGCGGACGCCCTTCTCCAGGCGGATGGGATAATCAAACATCCTCCGGAAATAGGCCAACGGCTGTGAGTCTGGCCGCTGAGCGGTCACGCTTAGAGGCTTCTGGGCTGCCGCATGATGTGGTCGCCACGATTCAGAGTGTGCGGGCGCCCTCTACCATTGCGTCTTACGCTGCTAAATGGGCAGCTTTCCAGAACTGGTGCGCAGAGCGGAATGTTCAAGCGCTCTCCTGCCAGCTGGCGGATGTCCTATCATTTCTGCAGATACTGATGGACAGGGGCCTCGCATTCAGCACTGTTAAGACTTATGCTGCAGCTATCTCATCCTGTCACCAGGGTTTTGGAGATAGATCTGTTTTCAATCATCCCCTCACAAAACGTTTTCTAAAAGGTGTCAGGAGGAACAGACCTGTGTCCCGCCCGCTTTTTCCCCAATGGGATCTAACGGTGGTTCTGCGTGGCTTATCTGGAGCCCCATTTGAACCCTTGGACCAGGTCTCACTCATGTTCCTGTCACTTAAAACTGCATTGCTGCTGGCACTAGCATCAGTTAAGAGAGTGAGTGACCTAACCGCCCTCTCAGTGGCTCCCGCATGCCTCAGGATCCGGGTGGATGGCGGGTCTGCTGTTTTATGCCCCAACCCAGCCTTTGTGCCCAAAAGCATTAATGCTTCCTTCAAATCCAGGTCAATTTCATTGGCTGGACTTTTTCCTCCTCCCCATAAATCTGAGGAGGAGGTGGCTTCTCACCTTCTCTGCCCGGTGCGCACGCTTGCACGATATGTGTCACGCACTTCAGGGATTCGTCGCTCACAAAACCTGTTTGTGCACTACAGGGAGTCTTCCCTTGGTCAGGCGCTGTCAGCCCAGCGTCTTTCACACTGGCTGTGTGACGCCATTTCCCTTGCTTACACATCATCAGGGCAGAATCCCCCTGAGGCACTCAGGGCTCACTCAGCCAGGGGCATTTCCTCTTCGATGGCGCTCCTCAGTGGTGTGTCAATGGAAGACATTTGTCAGGCTGCTTCATGGGCTTCACCCTGTTCCTTTACTCGTTATTATTTACAAGATGTGTCTTCAGGTTCCATCACTCGTTCGGTGCTTGGACCCCAGCAGGCTGAATGAATGTTTATGGCACCTCATTGGCTTTGCTGAGATGGATTTCATCCTCTTATGGATGATGTTTTTTAGTGGGGGCCCCTCTCTTATCGTGCCTGCCTCAGTCTTTAAGCCTGGTCTGAGGCTGAACGTCCCCCACTAGAGGAGATTTGCTTGGGTGTGTCCATTGGTTGTGTTAACCAGTGGGGCGTAAACCCATCCAGCTGCGCTTTATTTCCAATAGCAGCTAGCTTAAGGGCTAAGACTAGACGAAATAGAACGTTGGTTACATATTGTAACCCCAGATTCTATGAGTCTAGTCGCAGCCCTTAAGCCACTGGCCCCACTGGTTATGATGGGAATAAGAGCCATTGGAGGTGAGCAGTGGGGTCACTGCAGTTATTTACCACGAGGGGGCCCACTATTGGTGGGCGTACATTTTAGCTCTTCATTATTGGCTGATGCGGAGATCATCTTTCCAATAGCAGCTAGCTTAAGGGCTGCGACTAGACTCATAGAATCTGGGGTTACAATAGTAACCAACGATCAGCTGACGACACCCGGTCGAACTAGCTACAAGCTAACCTGAAGCTAACCCAAAGCTAACACGGAGGTGGGAGCTAAGCTAACGGAGGTAGCTACCTAGCTACAACCGGAATTAACTGTGCACAACACCAGAGCTTCTGAGTCAGAGATACGCCGGGCTGACCGCTGAGCTTAGATTTTAACAGTACATGTTAAAATCTAAGCTCAGCTCGGCAGTGACCTAAAATACATAAATATAATTTTACTTACAGAAAAAAATGAAGTGGAGACTCCTTGGACGCTCTATTAGTGCAAATAATGCCATAGCAAGTCATTTTGTCCAACAATTGCACAAATAATATCCAAAAAAGAATACACAAACACAGAGACTCAAAATCCTGGAACAGTTTCTAGGCCAGACGAGGCTCTACTGATGCCTTTCCACGGAGCTAGCTCTGTGGTCACGTGGGTCTGATGCTCATTAATTATACAGAATTTTAGGCTTTTAATACACTTAAACAGAAGAGTGAGAAAAAAATTCACCCCCCTCAGAGTTGTCATGAGTGTAAACTAGATCATTTAAACCAAAAACATGTTTTGGTACCAGGCTGTAAACATGTTTATTAACATGGGAGTCAATGAGGATTTGCTCGCTTCTGACACCAGCCCCCAGCGGATAAGGGTGAAACTGCAATTTATTTCATTTCTGCATTGGACTCAATTTTTCACCCGCATTGTGGGGGCTTGGTTGGAACCTGGGTTCAAACCGGCAACCCACCAATTACAGGAAAATCTCCTAACCGTCACTCCCTGAATGACTGGAGCAGAGAGAAACAACAAGAAGCAAACAGAACATGGCGCTTGCCTCCTTATCATTGTTCACATTAATCTATTCCCGCCTTTTAGACACTATAAAACATGAAAAAATGATTTTCAGAACAAAAACCAGCTTGAAGTGAAGAAAAGGATGAAAATGGATAAATATAGTGAAGCTAATGGGAGAAAGAGGCAAATACCTTCACCGTAACTTGACTTCTGTCTAAAAGAAATAAAAATATTGCTGCATTTTACTGATTTGCTGTCTGGTTTAGAATGTTTTTCTGTAAAAGCTGCACACTTTAAAGTATTTAAATAACAGAACATATGTAAATAAAGTTAATGTGTCAAGAGGTTGTTCAGCGGTTGAAGTATGTAAATATATTTTTATTCTATTAAGAGCCATTAACTTCATGTACCTGATGAACTCCTCCTTGGTGCTTGTATGAGAAGTGTGAATGAATTATACCTTTCAAGACGAACGTGTCAGTACCAACACACCTCCACGGCTCACATCAGCTGAACTTTGCTGTAAATGGATGCATCGTTATCTCGGCCACGTCGGGTGTTGATGTTTAGCACTTTCAGTTTGCAGCGTTTCAGCATTGGAAGCTGCAGCGAGGGTTCGCGTTTCAGTTGGAGGCTCCTCTTACCTGCAGCCGTCAGCACGGCCGGGCAATAATACCTGCATCAGGTTACCACGGGCCTCTCGCCTAACCCACCAGTTGCATTATGATCAGGAGTCCTACAATCCAGCTGGAGAACTCGGTCCTGCAGTAATAGCTGTCCAGGGGGGCCTGCAGGGATGTCAGGCTCGGGGGACATCAGCTCTCCTTTCCAGGATAAAATAGTTTCTGGTCGGCTATGAAGATTCAGGATCCTGGCTCTGCACTGGAGTGCGGGGTGTCCATCACACAGAGGTGTAGAGTTACAGAACTTTATCTTCACCCTTCATCTCATCATTACCTCATCACCGACCACAGCTCACACAGATCCTGTCTGTTCACGACCCTGGGGGGGGGGGCTTCTTGCATTTGATTACTGCAGCTATTCATGGGACTCTGAACGTGAACCACAGCTCTAATCTGCAGCAGGGTCACAGAGAGACGGCGGGGTCTCCAACAGGCCAGAGAGGCCCTGATATATGGGGCCGTGGGACATTTGTCCCCATTAGACCCCACACCAACCCAACGAAGGGCCACAGATCCAAACCCAATTGGAAACAACAGTGTGACAAAGCAGAGACAAAGCCCTGAAAGAGACGCCCAGACACCCCCTGCCACTCTTACCCGCCACAGCCTGATCACAGAGCAGAGATGAGCAGGAAAAGACACGTAAATCTTCTAACCAGGCAGCCGGGTGGGGGCGCCTTTATCAGGAGGTTTGAGCTCACAGCTGACGTACCGATGTTCAGCAGACTTAAACAAGATCTACTTTGTAGTTCAGCATACTGATGTCAGCTGACCCACTCAGGATATATTTGTTCCCATGTTGTTAATACAGGTACGACTAAAAAATAAATAAATACAGTGTAAAAGTTCTTTTTTTTAAGTTCATAATCGTGATGATCACACAGCTTATGAAAACCCCAGATTCAAAACCTCTATTAGGTTAAAAGGTTCAATATTCTAGACAAAGTGTCACACTCTAATAAGATAATGAATCCAGAACACGTGCAAAGGGTTCCTGAGCCTTTAGATCGTCTCTCAGTCTTGCTAAAAAATTGTTTTTCATCTTAAAAGTTTCATCATCAAATAAACGGAAGTAACGCAAACCAGCACCGACGAACTCTGATGATGGCTGGAGTCATTAGCTGAAACATGTGAGGTAAAAAACTATTTTTTTACTAAGCTGCGTGAAAAAAAAAAGACTTTTCATCTTATTCTCATTTTTAGAGTTTCACCCGTACAAAAGCTTTTACCTACATTTTTGGAGGTTTGAGCTAATTCAAAATCATTTCATAACATTCTATCCAGAACTTCTGTAGCTCTTGTTTTCCTGTTTGCTTTTTTCTTTGTCATTTTGATAAGCATTGACTTCTGACCTTTAGGGTACTATACTGTACTCAGTCAGGGGAAGACCGGCAGCTATCAGTTGTGACCCCAGTTCTGCTTGGTGACCTAAATAATCAGACTGACTGCATGTAAAAATAATAAGTAGCATAAAAGAATCACAGGCACCATTTTAGACTTGGGACTACTTTATGACAAAGCACAGCCTCCGCTGGCAGCCCCAAAGACACCTGCTTCCGTGAACACAGATACACACGTTTTTAGCAAACCATCATAAAAACACATACAATCTTTGTTTTCAGGTCATCTGAGAGTTGTTTTGAGACCCCGTGTTGCTTCTCTTCTGAGAATATATGAAATTTCCCCCCTTAAATACTCTTTCTCATAATTGGATTCACCTGTGCGTGGAGGTCAAGGGTCACAGAGCTTATCAAATCAACTTTTAGTTCCAATAATTAGATCTAAGTTGAAAAACTAGCTTTAAGTGTTAAAGCCCCACTGGATTGGAATAGCTTCCCTGTTGATGTGGTCGATCGCATCTTTTCCTTCTTTTCAGAAAACTGTCTGTTAGCCTGTTATTGTCTCTGAGCTTGGATCTGAAGATGGGCCATGCCAGATTAATTCGTGTTCAGTTATGACTACAACTAGAATAATTTTTGTGTTTGGGTGAGTGTATATCGATAGTTTTGTTAATATATATATATATATTTATTTATGTATATTCTCAAATCTCTCTACTACTTGTCATCTTACTGTCTTCATCTTTATCTTGTAAATGACGGAGGGCCCTCTCAAAAACAAGATGTTTCATCTCAAGGGGCTTTATCCTCCGAAACTATAACGAGTAAATAAATACCTGCTCATTAGTGGTAGTGGAGATATTTCTGCACAAAATAACAAAATTTGTTAGGAATGGCAAAAAAGATGCTGTAAAACAATTTTATTGTCAAAGTGAAGTGGAAAATAATAACAGTAACATAAAACAAAACATACAATATCTGACATCAGTGTTTTCTTACAGAGTTAATCGTGAGGTAAGAGGCTATAAGTGTTTGATTGAGTTTAGCTAACACACGCACACACACACACACACACACACACACACACACACACACACACACACACACACACACACACACACACACACACACACACACACACACGTCCTTTTACCCGATAAACTGTGTTCGTACCTCTAAATACACAAAGCAGTGAAGCTAGTTTTCCCAAAGTAAACAGCATGAAAAAGCTCCTACTGTGTAAAATAAAAACAGGTATCGCTGTACATTGATTGCACTTTCACACACCTTACCTTTCTGTATCAGCTGTTTGTCGTCATGCTCGGTTCGGTTAGTGCACCAGCCCCCTGCACACACCGAAACAAAAACGGCTTTCCCCTCGGGAATTAAAACACCGCCATCACCCTGTAGAGTCCCGAGTGTTGTTCTTGGCACATAGAAGGTCAGCTACTCATTTACAAGGCTTTCTAAAAAAGAGCACTTTAACTTCCTAATTACTGGAGGAGTCTGCCTCAAGCTGTTCTCTGTTCATTCCTTCAAAACTTGTTTTAATTTGCATCTATTAGCTAAAAAGTTACAGCAAGAGATAATGTAATACTTCTAGAAGCATTTTGTTAAAATGATGAGCTATCTGGTGGTAAAAAGTGGTGAAACTAGTTTCGTTGTCTAAAAAATACATAAAGAAGAAACATTATATTATTAAATCTCCACACAAACCAAAAAAGGTGATGGAATAATACACTCCTGCACAAAATATTGGCAAATGTCTTTGACTTAATCATCATAGTGCTCCTGTCGTCAAAATAACGTTTCATCTGAGAATTCAAGGGTTGGCCTCACAGAAAGCAACTCAGGATCAGTTTTCATAAAACGTAAGCCAAACATTTCCTCAAGGAAACACAGAATTTTATCAACGTAAACAGAGACCGTGTTGTGTTGCCGTAACGGCCGGGACACATCACAAACATAAATAAGTCCAAAAGACAAACCTGTGCAGTCTTTCCTTTAAATGTCGTAAATCTCTTTTTTAAACGGTTTCTCTTGAAAGTAAAGAAATATCAGTAAGGTTCGTTTCTAACAGATTAAAACTTCTACAGCTCAAACAGGTTTTAAATGAATAAATAGTTATTTATTTGTGTCTCTGTTTAGAATATCTAGATTCCATCATGACCTTTCACCTCTGGTTTCCGTTAAAGGTGTAGTCGGTTACCTGTCACTGTATTTTCTTTAGGGAGGGGCCTCATAAAGAGACAGGAGCATAAATGGTTCCTCGAGAAGAGTCTAAAGTTTGGTTTGTGCTTGCCGCGTCCGCGAGATCCGCACAGCTCCGCGCGGAAAAGTTGCGTCATTTTAACAACCTCGCCCCTCCACCGCGCCTCCGCACGGCCCAAACTTTCCGCACCGCACACCTAGGAAATTTTCTAACCACGCGGACGGTCAGACGCGGAAAAACATGGCGGTCTGGCAAGAACTAGTATGGCAGAGGTTCGTAAATACAGACATTTGTATGATTCAGCTCTCAGAGATCACCGTGATCAACATGTTGTTAATAATTCTTGGAGAAAAATAGCTCGCACTGTCGGAAAAGACGAGGACGCTGTTAAAAAATGCTGGAATGCCATGTTGTAAACAGTAATTTCTTCTTCTACTATGGTGTAGTGTTGGATGCATGCCGTAGCGCTCCATGCTGCCCCCTACAGTTTGGGAGAATATTGGCTCACCGCAGAGACAAGCCGCATGAACAACGCTGCGAGTTGTGAAGCGCGTTCCATCCGCGAGCCGCATCACCGCGCGGAAAGCAAACACGTCAAGCATAAACCAAGCGTGAGAGTTATAACAAAATACTGAAGTCAAACAGATTAGTTCCTTTTTTAATGAAATTCAACTAAACTAATCCTAAACCTGCTGTAGTTATTTAAAATGTCTGCTTTGACTGGACTGAATGCCAGGAGCTCCAGGATTTTGATTTGACAACTTAGTGGAAACACTTTGTTCCACATATTGTGTCAAACATACTTCAAAACACCATATAAACCTAAAACTGACTGAATACAAAAAATTCTTTCTATGCCGAAATACGTTTTTATAAGAAATGGCTGGTAGCATCAGCAAGATGAGGACATTAAGAGACGCTCTACTTCAGTTATTCCGGTTATCCTGAAATTTACTGTCGGGTTGAACCGTCTGATGGGTCCAGGATTCTTTTCTTCTTCAACTTTCATGTTTGATAGATATCATACATTTTTCATGAAATTATCTTTTGCTTCCATTTGTGGCATCTTTGTTAGGTTGATTTTGAAATTGTTTCTCGGGAATATTGATTAAAATGGAGTTCTCAAAGCACATCAAACAACTTGACAAGGACAGAAAAAGGTCAATTGACAGCAAAAACAAAAAGATTTGGATCTCCCTGTGATACTGAGGAAAGTTTGTACTCTATTCTTTCAAAGGAGGATGTCAATCCGGCTGCTGTCCATGTTTAAGGAGTCTCCGAGGTCAAATAGCTGGTCCAGATTGACGGTGGAGTTACACAGGAAGTCGCTACGACCCTGCTCCTCCTCTGGCCAGGGCGTCTCCAGGAAAGCCGTGGCGAGGAAGGTCTCCTCATCAAAGTCAGACTCGTCGTCCTTCCTTTGGTCCCTCATCCCTGCTGGAGCTTCAGGTGGTGAGGTGCGGGTCACCTTTAAAGTCAGCTCATCTTCTTTCATGATAGGGCTCAGAGGCTCCCCTTCATCCAGACTGAGCTCTCCAGTAAGAGCTGAGTCCAACAAGGCATCCCATTCGAAGTGTCCCTTCAAAGGTTCAATCTCCCTCTGTTCATCCACACCAAGCAGAGGGGAGCTGGAGTGCCGGGAAGCTTTGCTGACTCCAGATCTTGACCCAAGGGACTGTTTTCTCTTGTGGCCACCTCTTCCTGTCACCACTGGCCAGGAGCCCAGCATAGTTCCCCCAGCCAGATGGGGCTCCCAGATCCGGTCATCTCCGGTTACTTCTTCAAACTCTTGGAGGAGTTTCTGGGACTCAGGATTGGGGCTCAGCTGACTCAGGATTGGGGCTCAGCTCCATGGATGTCCCGGTAGAAACAGTAGACCGTGGCACCAGGTTTCCCCTGAGGCGGTTCTGAAGAACTGGGTTGATCTGGACTGGAGGCATCCGTCTTTTTTTGAAGGCACCACTGAGAAGTCGATCAGCATACTGTGGGTCGATCTTCCAGAAGCCTCCCTTCCCTGGCTCGTCCTTCTGACGCGGAACCTTGATGAAGCACTTGTTGAGCGACAAGTTGTGTCTGATGGAGTTCTGAAAGCACAGATTCATTGATTTGACTTCACAGGCGTCAATTTTAAACCTGTTAGAACAGGAAGTGAATCCCATGAATCCCATGTGTGATGTGTATGCACTCATCTAGCTGGCCGTCTTCACCGAGGTCCAAACAGAGCAATGGCCTGGCGACCTTTGTTAAATATTATCTGCCCCACGTACCGTCTTGTAATAACAAAACGCTCTGAAGTGTCTGAACAAGTACAGCTAACCGCTTCATCAATCATTTATCCAGCAAAATTAAACTTTTGTGGAAAATTCCTGTTCTTCTGAGGAGGAATCTGCTCCTCTGCCATTCCTTAACACAAAATCAGAATCACCTTTTTTTCCTCACAGGGAAAAGGAAAGTCAGATAATCTGGCTGATGTGGCCTCTAATCCCAAAGCCGAAACTAATCCAGGAGATAAGAAACTCATTTTCACACTAAAGAAGCGTGTCAAAAACAACATCCTCTGTCCTGTGTGTGTGTGTGTGTGTGTGTGTGTGTGTGTGTGTGTGTGTGTGTGTGTGTGTGTGTGTGTGTGTGTGTGTGTGTGTGTGTGTGTGTGTGTGTGTGTGTGTGTGTGTGGTTCTCTACCTGCCAGGTGGGGTCAGCATGTCGATAGTAGCAGAAGTTGTCAGTGATCCACTTGTAGATGCAGGACAGGGTGATCTTGCTCTTCTTGCTGGCCTGCATGGCCATGCAGATAAGTGTTGCATATGAGTATGGCGGCTTGATGTGCGCGTTGGTCTTATAGTCCACCTCATCCGGGCAGTGGCCGTGCACCACGATGCCGGGCAGCGGCTGAATCCTGCTGTAGGCCGCCGCAGTGGGCTTCCCTGGTGTCAGGGGCATCCCGAAGGAGGCGGGGTCCCCGGCCAGAGGGGAGGACGGAGCATCGGGCCCCAGCTGCTGCTGGCCGAACAGGTGCGGCTGCTGGTGCGTCTGCTGCGGCACCTGCGCACCGAGGATGGAGAACTCCTGCAGCCACTGCAGGCTGGTCAGGCTGTCGTCCAGGCTCAAGGAGCTGCAGAAGCTCCTGTTTCCGGCGTCCCGCTCCTCAACTTGAGCAGCGGCTGTCACCACCTCCTCCTCTAGGCCCACCGAGCCTTCGGGCCAGGGGTCGGAACAGCTCAGAGACAGCATGGCTCCCTCCCAGTCTTCTATCCTCCTCCCCTGCCACTGCCAGACAAACAGATACCCAACTTTAACAGAGTGCAACAAAAACGGTTCTGGTGATACAGATTATGCTTCAGGTCCTCTGTCGTGTTTGTCATCCGGATGAATAAAATCAACGAGAAAATGAAACGTCTGAAAGCGCAGCCGCTGCGCACTTGACCCTCAGCGCAGTGTGAGAAGTGCGCACAGCATCATCCGCAGCTCTGTGGGTTCAAAAGCCATCCTGGAACGGCAGGCGTTGCATATTTGCAACAGTTAAGACAGTTACTCCACACACGCGTTTCATGAGCATGTTTTAACTCAGAAGTACCCCTGAAGGACTTACTTGTTCGTGCTTTTATCAGAACTTATTTTGAGCCTGAGAGGGTTAAACCAACCATGTAGATAAAATAATTAGGATTCGCCCTGAGATCGTTGGTGAAAATGACGCACCAAGCATGCGCTGCGTAAAACCCGCACAAGAATCAAACGTTTATGGGTAAGCATTTGGATCTTCAACCTTTAAAATATTCATGGGCCGACTGGCTGTTAGAATAAATGTAACGGTTTTTTTGGGAAAACGGTTTTGGTATTTGTAGATCAGTTAATTGTTTCTTTGAAACTCACCTGTTGTCAGTTGGTATGTTGAGCAGAAATCTTTTCAAATAAAAAAACGAGCCCCAATTTTTTTCACTTTCAACCTGCTTTCTCTGCACCTGTCTGTCTGTGAGGAAGGAATTCCTGCGGGCTGCGTTATGGCGCTGCGTCTGGCGCTTCTTCTCCTCCGCGGAGGTCTTTGTAGCGGCTGTCAGCGGGCTGTGGGATCCGTCGGGGAGGCAGTTTAATACCTGGAGCAGGAGGTTTCTCCGGTAACCATAGAAACGGTACACCCCCTTGTAAACAGCTTCCCGCGCCCCCATTGGCCAGTCATGGCGCTTCATTTTTAATCACCCTCAAGTCAAATGCCGTCCGGGCCGCAGAGGACCTGCTTGGGCTTTACTGAAGAATTACATCCTCTTTAATAAAGGTAGAAGGTTGCTTTAAAGATGGTATGACTTTTATTTTAACAAAAATGTTCAATAAAGAAGTTTCATGGAGATTCAGTTTGAACATTGCTCCATATTTAGGCTAGACCTGCTTTAGAACTCTTAACTTTTAACTTAGACACATCTTTAATTATTCCACAATGTTGTTTCTCTCTTATCGGTAATCAAAAGGTTAAGACACTGGAGGAGAGTGCAAGTTAACAGACAGAAGCTGTCAATGAAAGATGATTTGATTATAGCTAAATTATTGTTGTCCTGTTGGCAGCAGCCTCTGAATTAATCCAGCGATAAACTCAGTTGGACCCAGGAGGAGGTGGAGGAATGTACAGTTGATCATAAAGCAGAAGGAATGAGAAGGGAGAAACAAAAAGGTTCTGTCCCTTAGACGCTATTAGCTTGGCTCATTGGTTTTCTGATCCTCACAAAAGCAGCTGTAAAATAGAAACAAGGCTGCTGCAGAGCGTCGCTGCTCACATACACACACACACACACACACACGGGGGGGGGGGGGTCGGGGGGGGGGGGTGCGCATAAGCACACACTGAATTGGGGATCACACTCCTCCTCAGGTGTTTCTCCTACTTTCTGCATGAGTGAAGACTGCCCTGAGTCTGATATAATCGGTCTGGTTTGAACATTTTTATGTGATCAACAAGAAAGTGCTTTTAAATTTCAAAAGTCTTCTTCCAGAAATATGTTAGAGACTGTTAAAACAACAAAGTTTTGATTCTTGAGGAGCAGGAGCCTCTGACAGTATCGTGCTAACATTTTAACCTCAAAGGCTACATAACAATATCAGATGTATTAACAAAGAATAATCAACAAAATTAATGAAAATTAATGTTTTTGTTGATTATTCTTTGTTAATAGATCTGATATTGTTAGAGAGAGAGAGAGAGAGAGAGAGAGAGAGAGAGAGAGAGAGAGAGAGAGAGAGAGAGAGAGAGAGAGAGAGAGAGAGAGAGAGAGAGAGAGATCTTTGGTGTGTTCTTGCTGTGTTGAAATTCTAATTCCATCTTTAAGTTCTCCGTTAGGATAAACGGAGAAGGAAGTTTGCAGCCGCAAACAAAACGTTGCAGGTAAATAAATCTGTGTTTTAAAAAGAACTAAAAGCTTGAATTAGATATAGATATAGATATGTTTGTGGTACTTTAATATTTTCTTTTCATATTGTCATGTAATTGTTATGATTTTAATTTCTCATTTTTTTAAACCACCAAAAGTTTCAAGATCTGCAAGTCATGGAGTGAACTCCATTTCTTATTGGATTTTGAGCAAATCTTGTGACCAAATTCGTGTTTCAATCAACAACTTCATGAAATGACTATGCTTCATCAACTTGCTGTAACTCACAGGACAAGCAGCAGATAGACTTGATCAGAACAGAGAGTTGTAATGTTGCATTTCCACAACGATTTTTATGTTCAGCATGAGTAAGATAACAAGTCAACAAGCTCTAGTCCAAGTTATGTCACAAAGCATTGGTGTTAAACTCTGACCTGTGTGTTTTAAATGATAACACAGTTCCATGTTATGTGATTTAACTCTGCCATGTCTGCCACTTGTGGAAAAACACTCAGAACAATTAAAAACAAAAAAGCATTAACAAGAATCACAATTACAGAAAATAATGATGTCATTTATACAGGTGATGTCATGCAGGATGGCTTTGTGCATGGGAACCCTTTTTTACCATTGTACCTTCAGTGTAATGACAACAAAGGACTGTTCTATTCTATTCTATTCTATTCTATTCTATTCTATTCTATTCTATTCTATTGTCATTTTCTAAGGTGCACACAGGAGGGCGCCAGACACCATCAGGTATAAGTGAAGGTGCTGCAGAGATCCTTCTTTTTGGCGCTGCATTGCTACAAGTTGAAGTTTTAAGTTCATATCTGTGGAAAAGAGGCTCATTATAAGGTTTGTGTTCTGGTCTTTTTCAGCTTCGCATGTCTGAGCTGCTGATCTAATTCTAATGGAGAAAACTTGAAGAAAAGAAAATGTCACTGCAATGGTTTTGCAGATTGCTGTAAAAATCTGATTTAAAAAAGTAGCAAAAGGGGAAAACTGCAGCTTGAAACTATTTACACCGAAACATCAACTCACTTTGTAGAAAATCTTCATCAGGTTTTTAGAGGCGGGTCTCTCTAATTCAGTGAGAATCGTTTCATTTCTCAGAGCAGATTTTAATTACTGCAGCCTGGAAACTCTGTAAAATATTACTATTTTATTGTCAGTAAAATTAAAACTCTTTTAATAGCAGAAATGAAGAAAATAAATATTTTTTACATAGAACACTCCTGGTAATTAGATTACTCCAGCTTTACTAAATCTGCATGGTGGTGACTAAAGAGACATTCAGGAAGCTGCTGAAGACAACGTCTGCAGATGAAGACGTCCACTGCAAATGATTTACTGTTGTTTAGGTGAGAAGGTGACCACCAGGAGGAACCTGAAGAATCACAACAGAATGGGCTTAAATCCAGACAGAGAGACTGTTTCTGTCATTAAAATAAAGCCTGAACTGGTCACATGAATCCGTATCAAGCTGTTCTTCATTCACAGTGGGAAACTATAATTATGATGAGGTCCGAATGAAAACATGCGTTAAATTGTGGTGCCATAACCATGCAGTGAGGTTTACAACATCAATACTTGGTGAAATGCACCCAAACATTACAAAAAAAGGAATCAAATGACATGGATTCAGACTTCCAACTATCACACTCTAAAAAATAAAGCATTGGTTCAACAAAAAAATATATGTTAACGTTTTCCACTAGAATTTTTAAGTTAAACCAACTTCTGGCAGAATTACATTAAATCAGCTCAATATTTTTGAGTATGGTGAAGTAGCCTTTTGGTCACAACAAAGCACATTCCTAAATTACATTAACTTAATAATTGTCAACAAGAACGCAAGAATTTCAGTTGGTACAACATAATATTCATGTACGTTGACGTAACTTTTTGGCTATATTAAAACATATTCCTAAGTTACATGAACTTAATAATTGTCAACAAGAACGCAAGAATTTAAGTTGGTACAACATAATATTCATGTATGTTGACGTAACTTTTTGGCTACATTAAAACATATTCCTAAATTACATGAACTTAATAATTGTCAACAAGAACGCAAGAATTTAAGTTGGTACAACATATTATTCATGTATGTTGACGTAATTTTTTGGCCACATTTAAACACATTCCTAAGTTACATGAACTTAATAATTGTCAACAAGAACGCAAGAATTTAAGTTGGTCCAATATAATATTTCAGGTATACAGTAGTGTAGTAGCTTTTTGGTCATAAAAAATAAACTTCAAATATTAACTGAATTATGTATGATCCCTGCAGGAGATTCTATAAGGGCATTTTTCGGTTTCTCAGGAGGCTAATTTGCTCAAATAGAACCATGATGATTTGGTCGTCTCTTGTAACCATGACTACCTTGTGGGAGGGTTCCAGGGTTTCCAGGTTTCAACACACCTGATTTCAGTCAGCAGTTGATTAACAGGCTTCTGCAGAGTTTGATGATCTGCTGTACAGGTGACTTATCTGTGTTGGAACAGGGAAACCTGTGGACCAGAATTTGACACCCCTGATGTAGAGGCATGAGGGAGATGTCATAACCTGGCACCTGGACATCAGCTAAGGAACTCATACCTGGTGCTCAGAAATAATAGAAATTCAGACAGAATTATTCAAATGAGTTAGACCCATTTAATAACAATAACAGCACAATTCTTTAACATGTAAAGTGCAATATTTGAGGGCTTCATTTTCTTAAAGACACAAAACGCCCACTGAAACTTATGAGGAACAGTGTATTAAAATGTAATAAAACACAATACATGAATCATATTTTTTTGACTTGAACAAGGGACAGTGAATCAAAACAAAAGATCAGAGTTCAATACATTTAAATTCACTAATTGAAACATAAAATGAGCAAAGCTTCTCTCATTCAACTTTGTCTGTACTTTAGCAAAGTCATCTTCATTCTCATTTATATTTGACTTTTTAACTACCAGATTAATGCCAGCTCAAGAAGGCATTATGTAAAAACTTCAAAACACACCACTATCCTCAGAACAAAGAGGTAATGGGAGGAATTAACCACAGCTCAAATTCCTTAAAAATGTGCAAACAGCAGCATTTAAGACACAAAAAATTAACTCAGAAGCTTATGAAGAACAGCGCTTTAAAATTGAGTAAAAGCCAATGACTGAAGTAGTGCTGGAAATGCAGAAATAAGAAAAGGTTTTGTGTCTACTTTGAAACTCCCTCATGAACAGTTCATTAAGTCTGCTCTAGAAAATACCAAACTTGAGATTCATTACTTTAGAGCTGGCTTTTTGTCCATCAAGCTCAAGGCATAGCTTTTGAAATACCTCAAAGGTAAATTTCAGCTGCTTTGGGTAGGTAAGGTTCAGAGTGTAGATAACTCCCATCAGCAAAGCACAGGATCTGGCAGCATCAATCCCCTCCAGGATCTTGGATCCCTCAACGATGATCGTTGCAGGCCCATCACCAATGATAGCAATCTTCATGACTTGCATTGCAAGGTCTGCGTTGAGCTCCTCCACATCCTTGTAAGAGAAATTAAAAGAAGTTAGGATGTATAAAATACGTAGCTCAAGCTCTTCAGGATGACGTGAATAAAGGAATAAACTACGACTTCAGGTATTACACAAAGACAACCTGTTTTAGCTTATGAAAATAAGCTAAAACAGGTTGTCTTTTGTGTTTATCTTTGAGTGATTTCTCTTTGTCATTCTGCAACCTATAAAAGCAAAATCAAAGCATTTTCAAAATATTTTTTTTTAATTTCTATAACGTTTGAAAGTTTTTCTATTGCCATATTCCCCAGAGTTAGAAAAGTGAGAAAACAGCCTTTTGTAACCAGTGCAGTAATTCTACTGATCTGACAGCAGTCCATTTGCTTGAGCATAACATAAATGTTAGAAGTGAATAGCAGGTACTAGCATTGTGTGCAAAAGTGATTAAAATGACTCAATAATGAAACAAACTATTCCTGGGGGTAACATGTCTTTTAGCTTTATGCTAACTTTTTAGGTTCAAGCTAATGTTTTCTACTTTATGCCAACATGGAAGTACTGCCGGTAGCACGCCCTCTCAAAGTTTCTTCAGGAACTTTTCTAGTTGGTATCATTATTGTGTCATTTTAATCACTTTTACACACAAAATTCTACTACCTGCTATTCACTTCCATTGTTTATGCTCAGTTAAAGCAGACATATTACTGCCAGGTCAAAGAATTACTGCGCTGGTAACAAAAGGCGTTTTTCCTCACTTATCAAACTCTGGGGATTATGGCAATAGACAAATTTTCACTTAGGGGTGGAACATCCCTTCATTACTCAACCTTGAACAGAAAATCCAATGAACAAAAACACACAGAACCTACAGAGACACATTTCAAACAAAACAAAAAATTGAAAAAGTAGTCAAGTACTTACGCTGTATTGTTTGAAAAGATCCTCCTCCTTCTCTCCAAGATAGACTATGAGGCAGCGAATGGCAATCTCTCTGCGCTTTTCAACTGTGTTGTCCTGATTGATAGAAAAAATAGATAACGTGTTAAAAAAATCTGATGCAGGTAGGGCTGGGCAATATGGCAACAATTTCATATCCCGATGCAGCTGATTTTCTATGCTAGAAATTATATACACGCGCGCGCACACACAGATTCAATAAGCGCACACGCTGCTTTAACTCCGGCGCGCCGTCAGACTGAAGGCAGAAATGAACGCTGCCTCCACCACGATAAAAACTTTTAAGAGGTTATTTTTCATTCAAGGTCAAATTAAGATATTAGCTTCTGGGATGAGTCGGGTCCACTACAGCCAGTGACTCCTTATGAACCTGACCACAAGTCCTGTTACTGCAGCATTTGTTATTCCAGTCAGCGTGGCAGCGGATCGCAGATTCAGCCACACCATAAAACAGCAATAAGTCGGTCTGAGGCAAAAGTGAACATCATGGCTATATCTTGTCCCCTATTGACATTTGATTACGCACAAGCAGGTGATCAGCTCAGGTTTACGCAGAACAGAAGGAAGGAGAGCGCTCTGGCCGCACAGGTTAAACGTTCCTACTTTAAGAAAACCATTAAATTGCATTGTTTATGTGCTACCTGGGAACTCTAAATATTTATTTAAAATTAAATCAAAGGAAATTGTAATGGTATCGAATGTTTATTATTTACTATTTAAAAAATGAAAGTGATGGGGAATTTTTTTTAACCCTGTCTGTTTAGCTTGACATCAGATATATATATACATATATATACATATATACATATATATATATATATATATATATATATAGAGAGAGAGAGAGAGAGAGAGAGAGAGAGAGAGAGGGAGAGAGAGAGAGAGAGAGAGAGACATGCCCCGATGTGTGTGTGTGTGTGTGTGGGGGGGGGGGGGGGGGTGCGTCGACATGGTCGGGACATAGAAGGGGGTGCGTGGCTAAATAAGTTTGGGAAACACTGCTCTAAGGTGTCGACCTAAAACACCACTGTAAAACGGCTTATGGTGGTGTAAACGATTATTTAAAAACGATTAACAGTTTACATCATACAGACGACATATTTTCTTGTATTGCCCAGCCCTAGATGCGAGTGTAACCAGAATATAAACAATTTGGAAAAAAATTAGTGTTAGTATACAATGGACCTTGTTCATAGCAGCCATATCAACATTTGACATGAAAACAGTGAGGCAGATTTTAATAAAGGTCTATTCATAAAGTTAGTCATTATACCTGCAGAAGCA
Organism: Nothobranchius furzeri; assembly: GCF_043380555.1. NCBI lineage: Eukaryota > Metazoa > Chordata > Actinopteri > Cyprinodontiformes > Nothobranchiidae > Nothobranchius > Nothobranchius furzeri. Next base: position 17,302,970 of record NC_091745.1, read on the forward strand.
TGTCCTTAATCTGCCTCATCTTCAGGCCTGCAGCTCCTCCTTTTGACTGGGTCAAGGCCATCAGTTTTGGGGTGCATTGGTCAAGCCTGGCCAGAAAGGTCGATTCAAGGCTAACTGTTGTTATTCTCTTGAATTCTTCACATATCTGCAGGGCACACCAGAATAAAGTACAAAAAGAGAGATACGTATAATAAACAATGCAGAAATTAACATCCAAATGTGTATTTGTACACATTTAAATGTTTTGGGTAAAAATACATGTATTTCAACATTTTTTATTTACCCGACTTCAATTTGTGGACATGTATCCACAATTTAATCAATCCACAACACAAAAATATTGGTTTAATAAACATTTTATCTCACCTGTGCCTTGCTAAAAAGCGCAGGCCAGCGCTTCATGAAGTCGCTGATGGCAGGAGCCTCTTTCACTATTTCCTCCCGACGAAGGCTGAACGTCTTGGCCATTTTCTGAGCTACCACTCTGGAGTTGTCCTTTTTCATCACTTCACTCAGTAGCTCGACTCTCTCTTTTTCCAAACTTTCACTACTTTCACCTTGAGCATGAGGGGGTAGGTAGTTCACTTCAGCCTTCTTTGGTTTCTTGACATTCTTTGCTGGGTATTGGTCACGTGTCATTTTCCTCTTAAGAGAGTTTACTTCAACTTCAGGGCAGCCGAGACCTCTAAGCTTGCTTCTGAAATTGTTCATCTTATATTTTAGACGTTGTGCCCATCCATAGGACCCATTGAAGGACCCTGGTTCTTTCAGGCAGGGATGCTTTAGAGTCAGGGCCTCTGCAACCTCACTGATCTGCAGACTTGATGGATAAGCAGTATACTTATAAATAGCTTCTGCTAGTTTTCCAAGGATGTCAGGAAGCAGTGGAATGAAATCTTTTGTAGGGAGAAGAGTCCCATCTTTTTGGAAGCGCTCATTGACTGACTGAATTTTGATCTCTGTGAGGTCAGAAAACCTGGGAATCGGAAACTGAACAGGCCAACGCTGGTAACGGTGCCCTGGACTATCTTCCGATGATGAAAGAATCAGTGTGTCATTACTTGACACAGATGAGGTGTCAAGAAAGTGTTCCTCAGAAGGATGATCAGTCATGTTGGTCACATCAGTTAAGGTCAAGGTTACTGTAGGCTCCTGGTCCTGGAGAAACACAATCTTGATTGTGTCCTTGTCCTTAATGTCCGTTGTAGAAACAAGGGTGAAAAACTCATCACCAAAATCAGCATCTTTATAGTGAAGACGGAAGTCTCTTGCAATGGAAAAGGTATCACGAATGGCTGAATGAAGGTCATCTACTGTCTCAGGGATTCCAGATGGTAGTACAACTTTATGAACATCGTGATCTGCAAAGATCACTCGAAGTTGAGCCGGTTGGGACATTATGTAACCTGTAGACAAAACGTTTGACACGTTTTGGTAATTGTTAGTAACAGCTAAATTGTGAATAATAACATAATAAAGTTTTATCTCCCAAGTATGGAAACCAGGAGCCAATTAACCATATGCCATGGTTGAAAATAGCAAGAAGACTGTGAGATGCGGGTTTGTATCATTTCATCTGGAAATCATTCATGGAACATAAATGCTGCGCTTAAGAGTCATAATGGTTGTTCCACCAAAAATGTAAGAAATCAAGGGAACCGTGTCTAATAGCTCAGCTGGCTCTATGACTTTCACTGAACCAGTTTTCTCAAGCACATAGCTCCTCAGATGTTCAACTGACCAAGCAGTTAAACCTTTCACTATGAATTCAACATTGCCTTTCAAAACCACAATCTGTATCAACTCCCCAAAATCTGGAAGACCACCAGTGGAACCATTAGCCAAGATCATTCCACTGGTGTACTTGGTGCCCCTGTAACACACACTTTTGGCTATCTGGACACATGTCTCACCAGGAAACTTAGCCTGCAGTGCTTCTTGGATATCCACTCTCAGCACATTAACATCCACTGTAGACAGTGTTGTAGCCTGTAGTAACGGTCTGACAGCTCTGGAATCATGTTGGTTATAAGCAAGCAACAACTGATGCTTCATGGCGAGTGACAGCAGAATATTTTTAAAACAACGAGTATGTCTGACAACACGCTTGAAAAAGCTGTGCTTTGCCTCAAACCGCATTGTCCACAGTGACACCAGAGGACCATAAGCCCTGATAAGTTCTGGATAATGTTCTAGGAAATGGTGTTTTGGAATGAGGCGTTGCTCTGGGAAAACCATGATAAACCTGTGTTTATGCTCCAATATCTTACTGTCCAGGAAGCAAATGGTCTCCTCTGTGTGGACTTGGTTAACAACAAGCTCAACAATGTCTCTGAGCACAAGAAGCACTTCCCATGCTGGGTCACCCTCAGGGATTTTTGATCCAACCATGAGTGGCAAGAGTCGCAGCAATGCCCAGTTCTCGTGGGCATTGCCCCCTACACTTTTCCGTTGGGCAAAGTTCACAGGGACAGGCTGTGGTGCATCGGTTTTGTCTGACCATTTATAGGGGAACTCTTTGATGCATTTGTTCAGCTCTTCAAGAGTGAAGTATTTGTTGTGAATGAATACTCTTAGGCACAGTGCTATTTCTAGGGGCACTATACCTTCAAAGAGATCATGCAACACATCAGGTGGATATCCAGACAAAACATGAAAATATTTCATTTTAGCCGTCAGTGCACATTGTCTCTTCACTCCATAAACATGCATCAAACTGTCATTTTCCTGTAAAGCCTGCACATGCAGTGTGTGTTGTTCCTTCGTTCTGGGTGGGAATGCCTCATTTCTCACTTCACCATTTTGAAATTGTGACTTTTCACCTAGACAAAACCGACAGACGTATGAACTGGAAAAGCTCTCAACAAATCCCCCCATAGAATGGGCACCAAGATTGTCTGCAACAACACTAAACACTGTTCCTTTGACTCTTCTGCCCAGTGCTGGAACATATAGTCCTTCCTCCTCCAACACTACAAGATCTTTGATCAGTGGCTCTAACACAGCACTGTAACCAAATCTCTTTACATCTTCAGCCTTGCACAGAATTGCTAAGAAGATTGAGTTTAGCTCAGATCTGAGCAATGAGGGGACATCAGCTAACACCCAATACACAGATGTTATTTTGTGTTTTTTCCTCGATGTACCAAGAGGATTGCAAATCTCAAAGTCATCCACATAGAGATTGAGTGCAATTGTAAAGTCACCTTTTGAGAACAGCTCGTTGGTTTTGTAAAAGGTGCCGTCATGAAATGACTTGTACACAGTTCTCTGTGCTTCTGCCTCACTCAAGAGCAGGTCTAGTATATCCTTTCTGCTAAGAACCTGAAGTAAAGACTTTAGAATGGGAACATACTGGAAGCTGCTCTGTCCACTAAGAATATACTCAATCGGCTCCACAACAGGAAAGTGTTCATTAAAATACTTTCTTCTTCTGAAGGCAGAGGAAAGAGGACCACCATCACAAAGGGCAGCGCTAATAGGGTTAGCACCACAGATGTCATTCACCATTTCAGACACAATGGCTTCATCAACATCACAATTGTGTCTCTTCAAGCAGGACTGTAAAATGTCTTTCATGATGGGGGCGGAGGCTGAATGACAAATAAAATGCAACTCCTCTACAAGCTCATCAATGCATTGGTTGGGAACATGAAAATAACACTCTAATTTCAACATCAAATGAGCCAAGCTTCTTTCAATCAACTTTGGTAGTACTTTAACATCATCATCTCTAAACTCCTCAATGTCAGACTGTTCACACTCCTGATTAACTAAATCACTGCACTGATCTGTTTGTGAAGGCTTGTCATACCTCTTTAACACGTCATCTTTAAAGTCATCTAACGAGTGGGGAGTATGCTTGCGATTTTTATGCGACGCAAATGTTCCATAAATGTTAGTTTTGAAACTACAATTTTTGAAAACACAGGACACAGTTTCTTGCTTTTTTAAATGTTGACGAAGGTGTTCAAAATACTCTTTTTCAGTGGAGAATGTGCCCACATTACAGAACTGGCAACAGAAACTGAGTATTTCAGAGGTTTTCACTATTGTTGAGTGAGTAGAGTGTTTCCTTGATATGTGTGATTTTAGGCTACCCCATGATTTAAATGAACAAAAACAATCTAGGTAAGGGCATGGCAGAGGCTGCACACCAGGGATATGGCGTAACCTATAATGTTTCAACAACTCGTCTTTAGTGGAGGTCGCAAATTTACAGATTTTGCAAGGCCAATCCATACTTGATGTTTCTGTCTTACTCCATGTTCGTTCACGCTTACTTCAGAAGGCTGACGACGTTTTAACTTGAACCCCTTGGCACGTGACACCAGGATACCAGGAGAAGATGAAGGTTTGAGTTTTTGTCCTTGCGAGGCACACAGCAAAGTAACTGAATATTTAGGTGAGATTCCCACGTTCTTTAGAAGGCTGACCACGTCTTAACTGGAACCCCTAGATCCACAACACCAGGACACTGTAGAACACCAGAAAGTCACACCTGCACAAAAACACACAAGCTGGTATTGTCAATTTCACTTGTGAGTCTTCAATACAGTGAATAATTTTCACCTGTGTCTTTGTCAATAATTGTTGATGGACTCACGAGAGCTTCTCACCTTAGGGGACAGAGGACGGGATGTCTAGCTTGTCCTGAGAGGCTGATCTATCTCAACTTGAACTCTTGGTCTACGACACCAGGATACCAGTGTTTTGTCCTTTCAAAGTCACTGAAGACCTGAGTAGGAAAATAAATTAAGTTAAATGATTTTAAACGTGAAAAGCCTGGTGGCTAATCAGTAGCCAATATGTGTTTTTATGATATTTAACTTACTGTTATGAGGCATTTGTTTACACTTTTGAAACAACTTTTCCAATTAGTATCTTTTGCACCATTTTTAAATAGTAATATATAACTCTTAGATACATTTAACATTAGTCTTTTACTATATTTTGCTTTTACAGCATTTAAATGAACTGTTACAACCAGGTGGTGTGTGTGTGTGCGGGCGCGTGCGTGTGTGCACGTGCGTGCGATGCTAGTAACATTTCTGATTCATAAAATTATAAAGTTGGGGACCTTTTCGGGGACAGCGTGAGCTGGGACCAGTCATTCAAAACAGAATACCTGAATTTGTTGGGCGCTGGAAAGCCCAACAGCCATAGAAATCATATATGCATAGATGCAACATGTGGCTTTCCATAGAAATCAAATACACGTAGAGGTGACCTTGGACTGGGCCTGTCTGTTGGAGCTGGTGTACCCGCAGACCGCTATATTGGATGGGTCTCCATTTGCCCCGAGTGCATTTATTTCTACCAGGAATGTGTTCACTAAACTAAAAGCCTTTATCATGTTTTTTTTAAATAAAATCAAACGTAAGATTCAGCCATTTTCTGACAGTAAATACGGAACAACTTTTTCATACACAAGCTAGAAAAGTCAATACTCCCACATGATCTGTTTTCAACAGTACGCTGGTTGTTGGAAGAGTGCTGGACCCATCCAATATGATGGCAAAGCATGTAGCTCACCAACAACAACTGTTATCTCTATGAATATATGCTCTCTATGGTTGCAGCGTCACTGCCATATTGGTTGGGTTTATCATTCTCCAAAACCCAATTGGAGTCGATGCTGAGTCAGAATCTATGGTCCTTTTTGTGCAGCCAACTGTTGCAAAAACTGGCATATTGCTAAAAACAGTGGGGTTGTTGACTTTTTTTTTTTTGCTTTTCTGTTTGGAAAACTGTTTTAACAGTTTCATTATTTACCATCAAAATGTGACTCTGGTAGTCCTGTCATGCCACTACTTATATCTCATTTTGTTAAAAAGAAAGACAAAGTGTTTTAACTGGAGGAACACATTCCTTCGTAGAAAAAACCTGCACTGGGGCGAATGAAGACCCATCCAAAATGGCGGTCCGCTACCACGCAGCTCAATTTTTTTTCTTCAAACTTTATTGAGACATATCAATGGTACAAACAGTCCGTGTCGCCTCTCCGTATTTCTCTTCAAAACACCGAAAGTCACCAAAAATCACCCTAAAGCCGGGCGTACACTGTGCGACTTTTTCACTCGCAGCGTTCAGCTTCAGCTCAAACTGTACGACTTCCTCGCAGAGCAGATCTCACGAGTCATGTGCTCACACTGTATGACCCAGTTCTCGCATGCGACCTGACTGCTCACACTGTACGTCTGGTAGCAACACGTCGGCCCTAAAAATATGCTAAAAATGGCAGTTTTTACTCAACACGTCAGACTTTTTTGTCTTGTCTTGCCTGTTGTCCTTCAGGAGTGCTGCAGGAGGACACACAGGGATTTATGGGGGTTGGATGAGGAAAACGAAATAAGAAAGTAAATCTGTGTTTTGTGATCAGTTTAATTTGACATGAACACAACAAACACGCTTTCTTGACAATCTTTGTGAGTAAAAAAACGTGTAGGTATGAAAACGGCTTTACCCTACCATAATAATAATTACCCTACCATTGTGCGGCAATGTCAGCCGGGCGTACACTGTGCGACTTTTTCACTTTTTTGAGCCGATTTTCCAGTCGTGCGAGAATCCACGACATCGGGGCGAGTTTTGCGCCGAGCGGTCGTGTAGTGTACAGGGGGTTACAAGAGGCGATTAACACCACGTGACCAGCTGCCGATCAGCAGTCGTGAGCTCGCACGGACTTCTGGCATGTTTAATATTTTGCTCGTCCCTCGTGAGGGTATCGCACTGTTGAAGCAGCACTGCGAGCAGCTGCGACCCGAAATGTATCAGAACCGCTCATGGCACATGCGCAATCATGCATCAACACCGCTCCCCTGCTATTTCCCTAATAACACACGCTGTTCGTTTTTATTTCTACACGTTTTTTTTACTCACAAAGATTGTCAAGAAAGCGTGTTTGTCGTGTTCATGTCAAATTAAACTGATCACAAAACACAAATTTACTTTCTTTATTTCGTTTTCCTCATCCAACCCCCATAAATCCCTGTGTGTCCTCCTGCAGCACTCCTGAAGGACAACAGGCAAGACAAGACAAAAAAGTCTGACGTGTTGAGTAAAAACTGCTATTTTTAGCATATTTTTAGGGCCGACATGTTGCTACCAAACTACAGTGTGAGCAGTCAGGTCGCATGCGAGAACTGGGTCGTACAGTGTGAGCACATGACTCGTGAGATCTGCTCTGCGAGGAAGCGTACAGTTTGAGCTGAAGCTGAACGCTGCGAGTGAAAAAGTGGCACAGTGTACGCCCGGACCCGGGTTTAGTCTGGCATCTTTCATGGCTCGGTACTGGGTTGAACTCCCGCCCTTAACATTAACAAGATGGTGGCGCTGTTGACGTAAATGTAGAAGCGAAAAGCGGCATCTAGCGTTAGCATTTCTTAATGGTTATTAACATAAAATGCTTCTCTTTACAAAAAATAATTCCACATTTAGATAATAAAACGTTTCAATCGCTGCTTAACTAACAGCAAACACATCAGTGATAGCTACTTACCTTGGCTAGCATCAACATTATAGCTCACATCCTACAGAAGCCAGCGTTAGCGTAGCAGTTAGCGCCGTGGCTAACAATATCTGTGATCTTTTAAACATTATAAGACAAGTAGAATGGTCTATATAAGAGTAACGTTAGTATTAAATGTTCCAAAAAGAGCCCAACGATTTCTACTATTGCGGAATTTGCGGCTCCGTGTATGTTACAGCCGAACTGCTGTGCACACAGATGTGGGTGAAAGCTAACCAGAGCGTCTCGCTTGCTACCGAGAGAGAGATAATGTTACGTCGTTGTTTTACATTAGGCTATCACTAACAATATCCAGGGTGACTGTAAAATACGTGTAATTCCGCATAAATGCACTTACCGTTCGCCACCAACACAGTGCTTGATATCCTGAACATGTGCTGTTGAAAATGTCCGCTTGAGCAAAAGTGAGGAACTGTGGGAGGTTTACACGTCATCAAGTTTTATTTTACATCGACATAACTTAAAATTATATTGTGTTTTGATGACTGATTATTTTACATTCAGACTAATCATAATTATATATTGAGTAAAAAGGCTAAATTTGTGTGTCACCTGAACTCAATATAATACAATTTTTAATTAAGAAGTCTAACAGTGTTTATGAACTTGATTTTTAATTTCACAACAACATATATATTTAAGTAATGACTAAAGGTCCCATTAATTACTTTTTAGGGTGCAGGACATCTTCATGGGACATCAGATGGTCAAGCGCCTCCTCCCTCCAACAATACATAATAAATGGCTTCCTGAATCCTGTAAGCTTCTACCTGGAGCCCAGCTGAATAATTCAGCTGGCTGGCAGAACATGAGCTGGACCGCCTCCAGCCAGAGCTGCTCTCACACCATAAGAAGATTAGCGTTGTTCCATCAGGAGAGCAGTAGCTGTGAGTCCATCAGTCCATGATAAACGGATCCAGTGTCACACTTCACCTTCATAAAACAATCAGCCTTAAAACGAGATGTTCCTCAAAGCACAGACAACTGCTTGCATGTCTGAAAACCATCATTCAGAAGATGGATTAATCCTAAATCAAATGTTTTGACTCATTTTGTTGCTTTTTCTACACTTATTTAACTTTTCTTTACTTGAGTAAACATTTACAATAATAGTTTTCATCTGGAATGTTATTCTGCAACTTATATGTGGAAATACACCCCTGTTTGATCTCTCCATCTTCTTTCTGTTCTCACAGTGGAATAATGTCCTTGTTAAAAACTAAAGCTAACATTAGAAAACAACACTTTAGCTAATATTTAATGAAAAACTGATTAGTAGTTCCATTTTTATTGTTTCCTATGAAATCTAACCAACTGAGTTGCACAACCACATTAATTATTTAGCCATATGTGGTAATTTAGAACATAAATTGTTGTCCAGCACGTCTTTAACAGACAACAAAACATTTAAATTAATTATGTGCAGAGTATGTAGGTCATAATGTAAAAAATAAATGTCCTTTTTCTTCTTAATTTTACAAATGACATTTAAAAATGAAATAACACATTCTGTTATGTTTATTCCTTTCAAATAAGTAATATGATTGATAAGATTTATTATTATCATCATTATTATTGCTGTTGATAATAATAATAATAATAATAATAATAATAATAATAATAATAATAATAATAATAATAATAATAATAAATCTCCTTCTGGTGAATTTGTGCACTTTAAGATCTAATTTGTTGACTCATTACGTCATAATTACTACCTAAAATTTGGATTTTTGACACGAATATGATAAAAAATGTTTTACTACAACTACTATAAATATGTATCTGTAATAATAAAAACATAAACAAACATGATTTAATCACAATTGTGTACATTTTAATTATTTTTTCTTTTTTTCTATTCTTTTTTTGTTGTCGATGATTAAAAAGTGTATTACTTTGTTTACGTTACAGTTCGTAAACCATTGATATATAACTTTATGAACCTGGGAGGAAGCAGCCAATCAGCACTTTGAACTCGCTGTCGTTGCCCAATCAAACACTTTACGCTATTAGAACGGTCATGAGTAAAAGTGCGTGTGGATAACTTTGGACAACCATTGAGGGCGGAGTGATCGTCGCTTCGCCTTTTTTTACTGAACCCGCTCACTTATATTGTCCCTTTACAATAAATCGAGCGCACAATGGATTGAAACTCTTCGGTCGATAGCCAATCAGCGTTTCTTTACCACAGTCTCGCGGCGGTGTTATCCAATCAGCAGCGCACACTTCTTTGTTGTTGGTGATGACATGAAAATATTGTTGCTGCACAGGGCTGCGGTAGGAGACGAAGACAGGCAGCGAGGACCGAAGCGTTGCTCCGGTGGTTCGAATACTGGTTTATTTTTTACTCCGTTTTGTTTTCGACTTACTGAGGCAGCCATGTCAGTTAACATGGACGAACTGAGACATCAAGTGATGATTAATCAGTTTGTTTTGACGGCCGGCTGCGCCGCCGATCAGGCCAAGCAGCTTCTACAGGCGGCCCACTGGCAGTTTGAGGTGAGTCTCTTCACGTCCTGCTTTCCGACTGATTTTCTGAGTGAATAATAGCTGTCGATTGAAGTAAATGGGTGCATCGTGATGAATGTTCGGGTTATTTTCTGCCTCTTCCGGCATCACGTTCTCCTGCAGTTAGCATTAGCCACTAGCTGCTGTGAGGACGTGGAGCTCCGCTTCTGTTTACATTCAACACTGAGCTCCGCCGAGTCATCGCCGAGCCTCTGAGCGGCTTTAAAACGGCTCTCATTGGAAACATTTATCTTCACCTCAGCGTGAAGATCCATCTGATAACATGTTCCCTCACATACCTGTAGTACTCAGATTATTATGCACTTTGTCAAAGCAAAACCCAAACTGCCGTTTCGACTCGGAACCAAAACGATTCTCGAATCACTTCAATTGTTTGCCGTTCTGCTTCAGAGCTTTTATTAAGAAGTAGATAAAGAGGTCAGAGTCGCAGCTAAGCGCTCTGACACGGATTCAAGTCTTGTTCGGTTAAATATAGACTAAGATGCATGATCCATTCAGCTGTTCATATGTTCAAGCATTTACTGCTGAGGTGTTCTGGCCATCTGATGGAGTCACGTTTTAAAGCGTGTAAACAAACCACTCAGAGGCAGACTCACCCTGGTTGTGTTTACATATTTGTACTGTCCTGATCTAGCCCTTGTTCCATTGATTCCCTCTAAGCAGCTAGATTATTTTTCTGATCTGTTGAAGTGATCTTTACCAACACAAAAACACACTTTTCTTCCTCATTATTTAGCTGAATCTATGAAAAATGGTAAAGAAAACAATGAGCAGAAACAGAATGGAGCTTTCAGCGGAACATTAAAGCTTCCACAGACGAGGCCTCCAGTGGGATTCTGGCCACTTCTTCAGCGAAAAGGAAACTGGGTGAGACGGGCGACGTTTTAAAAGTGACATCAGAGCTGAACTGAAGATCAGATGAAACTGATCTTATGAAGTCATGAATTCAAACTGTTTCTTGACATGTTTTGTAAAAAATAAACAAAGAAAGAAAACAGCAAACATCTGAAGAGCTTTAACACATTCTGCAAGAAACATGAAGAAACAGATGTTCACTCCATAGCTCATTAGTTATTATCGTATTCTGTTTACATTTATGTTGTTTGCGTGTTTAAATAAACCACCAGATTGTACAACCACAATAATCCCACATCTATAATAATAATAAAAGACTGATAAAGGGATGTGGCATAAAGGTCATTAATCCCAAACATGGACCAGCTGTGAGACTAGAAGGGAGACAGGAGATTGTTGAATTGTGAGAAACGTTGACGAGCGTTTTTCACTGGATTCAGATCTGACGTTAGCCCGACTGACCGTTTATAATTAAAGGAAGGAGAAAGGAAAACGAGCGCCGGCTGCTGCCCTGCTGTTGTTATTCTCCGAGTTGCTGTTTTCAGTTTGTGTGTGAGACACTGATCATCTTTGGTTTCTTCTATCAGGAAGTGGCGAGCTGTTTAAAAGCTGTTAGGCTGAAAGTTTTCCTCAGAATCTTAATAAAACTAAAAACTCAGTTTGTATTTATTCAGGATCATTTTTAGTCTTTTTAAAAGAGGGAAACCAGTGAGTTGAATAGGTGATTCTTTTCTCCTGATGGTTGAACATCGGACACGCCTTCAGGATCCCTGAATTTCCAGATGGTTCCCAACAGAACACACCTCTCTTGGCTCGGTCCAACCCTGGTGTCTGAACATGTTACTCAGGCCGGCAGTGAGTCAGAAACGTTTGTTTTGGTTTTGCCGTCGACTCGGAGACGGTTTGTTAATCTGTCAGGGGATCTTTTGTGTGATCCGACACTTACGGGAGTCCGTAACATTCATTATTATCACCCGGACAGCAGAGATGAACCGCACAGCCAATCAGCTGATTGATCTTTATGATCGTGTTGTCACACTGTGTGAGTGTGTTGACATAATACTGGAGTGGTGTGTTTAGTCTCCTCAGTGTGTAAACAACATGTTTTTGGTCTTTGTGCATCGTGTTAGTTTTTGTTTGAAAGTGAAAATGATATTTTCTCTTCCTGCTTAATGTTCAAGGGGCCGTTCGTCTGTCATCGTAAACTAAACGTGTTTTCCGAGGCAGAGCCGCGTGGATGTGATCATCTCTGGGATTATTTCTAATGATCGCTGACATAAAGCTTCAGCCTTGGTAGAAGACTGTTGTTTCTGCTTGTCTTGTTAAGAGCTTCACTCTGATCACCAAAAGATGCTGGCACTGGTTTCTGTCCCAGACCTTTAGAACGGTTTAACTTTTGTACTTTTACCAAAACATTTGTCTCAAAAATCCAAAACAACTGATCAGCTGATATCTGTTCGTAGGTGTGACGGGAGATCAGATGTTGTGTTTTAATTTCCACAAGTGGAACAACGACAGTGATGAAGTCCAAAGCAAGAATTAAGTTTTTAGTTCTCAAACAGAAAGAACTTCAGATCTGAGGAGCAGGAAGCAGCAGGTGGTTGTCGGAATAGGTGTTAATGTTTCAGCATGGAAAGACAAAATTCCCATTTTTCTCTGAGAGAGTCGGGTACATTTTGTTTTGTCTGGGCAGACGGAACCGAGTGACACGAGGCCGAGAGCCGACCAATAAACAGAGAGCAGACAAAGAACAGGGCGGCACTTTCACACCTCGATGTGTGTGTCACGTCCAACACACACATTCCTGCACCGCCGCCGCTGTTGTCAAACAACCACAGCGTGGGGGAGGGAGAGACGGGGTGTGTGTGTGTGTGTGTGTGTGTGTGTGTGTGTGTGTGTGTGTGTGTGTGTGTGTGTGTGTGTGTGTGTGTGTGTGTGTGTGTGTGAATAAAAAATAACTGTTGAAGTTTAGGCTTAATTATTTCATCATTTCACTGCTTTTAATCTTATTTTATGATTGTTTTAGTCTACTGTAATTTCCGGACTATTGAGTGCACCTCAATATAAGCCGCACCGGGCTAAAAGCCGCAGATATCTACTGGATTTAAAACGTAGTTTAACTGAACGTAACTGAACTGATCAGTATCAAACAAAACAGAAAAGTTATTGATTAGTTTATTCATCGTCCTCCTGCGGACTGAAACCACTGTAGTCATCATCTTCAGTGTCGGAGTTGAACAGCCTCAGAAGAGCTTCATCACATACCTTTTCTGTGGCGATGTCCGTGTCCCTGTCATCATCCCGGGTGAAGCTGGCTTGAATGAGTTCTTCCCGCTGCCGTCTCCAGTGCCGAACCATGGATTCATTCATGCCAAGCTTACGTGCGGCAGCGCTGTTTCCCTCCTTTACTGCCAGATCGATGGCCTTCAACTTAAATGCAGCATCATATGAACTCATACGTGTAGTTACCATGATGAGGGGGTATGGATTTGAAACAAGTTCTTCGTGGTGCCGGCTGCTTGCATGTGCTAAATTAAAATGAGCACTTTCTTCCATTTCCACTTTTGACTTCCACCTGTTTCACTTTCTGCTAAAGCGCCTCCTAGTGGCAGTTGAAGGAAAATCTTCAGTGAAGCCACACCTCATTATAAGCCGCATGGTTCAAAGCGTGGGGAAAAGTAGCGGCTTATAGGCCGGGAAATATGGTAATTTTATTGTATTTATTTAATAGAATATCTTTGTAACTCTGGTTCAGTATAAATAAAGCTTTATTACCTAACTTTGCATGTCAGTAACTCCCAGCGGGGCGCTGCAGAGCCGAACCCTGTCTAATAACTGAGAACACCATCATCAGCAGTGCCTTTTTTATTAACGTGAAGCCAAATCCTCATCTAAACAGCTGATGACCTGTCTGTAAAAGTGAGATTTTTAAAGATAAACACAGGTAAAATGCATAAACACACGCACAAACACACACACACACACACCACACACACACACACTGTCTCTGCAGAAATGTAAAAAACGTAACAAGTGGGTTTAGTGTTAGCTTAGCCTTTATGATGGGTTTAGTGTTAGCTTAGCCTTTATGAAGGAAGTGGAGATCCTGTTTGGTTTATGAGTCCAGCAGGTGTCTTGATTTTTTTCCACATGGAAGAAATCTTCCTCCTTGTCTCTGAGAAGGAACCCAGCGTCTGCTGCAGCTCCAGATCCCTTGCAGGTGTTGGCACTAGGAGGGATTCTGTAATCAGCTCAGCCGACTCCATGGAGTCCACATCAGGGAGGATTTCTGGGATGATGACCTGGACTGGTGCCTGAAGATGGGGGATCTTTCTTTTGGCAGGACCGTGTTCCACTTTGTTCACCAACTCAGCAGAAAGTTTCTGACTCAGTTCGGCGTAAGTTTGAACTTGAGTCTTTAGTTCAATCTCTGAATTTAAGATCTTCTCGTGCTCAAAGGATGCAGAATCTGAAGCAGATTTCCATTCTCAGCTGTCAACTTCCTTCTGTTTGTGTTTGGAAGAGAGCCGTTACCTAATCCTCTTGGATGGCTCAAGAGTTCCTGGTGAGATGTTTAGATGTCCTCCAGTTCAGCCTCTTACTGCATCATCTACTGCTTCTAGACCAAAGTTTGATGCAGTGAATGCTGTTGAGCTCTCAGCTGGTTAAGGCGTTGGTCTTGCAGGAACTTGTGAAAGCACAAAGTGCTTTCTTGTCTTCCTGAAATGTGTTGTTCATGTTTAAGATTCAGCTCCTGGAAACAGGTCTTGGATCTTTAGTTAGTCCAGTTCCTGCAAGAGGGTGGTGCTCTTCACTTTCTCCTCCTGAAACCGGTCTTTTTTTCCAGAACTGTGCTGCTCTGGGTGGCTGCATGTTGGAGTAGGTCTGTTGACTATATGTAAGTTTAGGCTTTTCTTGGGCTTTTTTTTTTCTAGTTTCTCAAGAAAAACTGTATTTTTTTGGACATTTTACTTTTCTGTTTCTGGTGCTGTGAAGCTTGGAGGATTTTTACTGCTATTTTTTAGCTTTTTTCACTTTTTGAGCATTTGTTATTATGTGTAACCATGGCAACAAGCTGGTTTACAATCGGGAGCAGCTGATTAACATTGGAAAGGCTGAAATAATACCTCAACTGAAGCCACAAATCCCAAATGAGCTAAAACACAAGAAGCGTGGGTGCAGAGCGGGAGCAAAACGGAGACAGAGAAAGAGGAAATTCAAACCATCTCTTCCATCGATCATAATGGGCAATGTGAGATCACTGGCCAACAAGATGGAGGAACTCCAAGCCCTTTCAAGGACTCAGCCAGAGTTTCTGCAGTTTCGGAACCGCTGGAGGAGATAATGCAAAGAAGGATTTTCAAGAGAATCAAGAAATGATGGACAACTCTGAGCATTCTCTTCACAAGACTGTCCGACAATGGAACAGTGCCTTCAGTCAGAGGATTCTTCAGTTTGGCTGCAACACTGACCGCCAAGGACAAAAACACACAGTGGCTCAAAGACAGAAAACATTCCTGAAAGTCTGAAAGCACAAAGATTCATCCTCAGAAAGAATTAAAACAAGACCTCGCTGTAGTTAGTTCTCCACAAACAGCAGAACACGAGTGGTTAGTTCACTGTGTCTGTAATAAAGTAGGACGTTTAAGTGTCTAACGTGTGAGTCAGTTTTATCTGCTCAGTGGTTTGTATACACCCCCACAGGTGAAAGACCACGGTGCAACTGGAGAAAACGACGTTTTGGCCAAACAGAAGTCCCCGAGGGAAACAAGTGTAAAGAAACAAAGCCTGCACACACACACACACACACACACACACACACACACACACACACACACACACACAGATGCAGAAATCCTCAGATTAGCTCAAATTGGCCCTCTGGTGCAAAGCAACATGAAACAGCAACAAGAAGCTCCTTCAGAAAGACTATGAAGAACTGAAGGTTGCTCATGTCAACAGGAACAAATGGCAGCTGACCTTCAATTCAGTTCAATTCAATTAAAAAATACTTTATTAATCCCAGAGGGAAATTGATTGCTGTAGTAGCTCAGAGTAATAATAATAATCAAGTCATCAAAGAGTTGTTGTATATTACAATGGCTGTTGGCAGGAAGGATCTCCAGTAGCTGCTGTTGAAACATGTGACTTCCTCCTGCTGCAAACTCCTCATCATCACTGATTTAGCAGAAAACATCCCATGAAAGGCCAGGTTTTTACTTGTTAATTTACAAATATGATCGGTCACTCTGAGTTTCACATGCAGGCTGAATGTAAAAATAGTCTTCTACCTCTCATGTCTTCTTTTGTCGCTGATGGAAAATGGCGGGGAAATGCAGGATTAGAAAAGCCTGCAGATCTGCGTCATACTGAAAATTAGCATTCTTCGACTCGCTCATCTTGGTTCACGAAGAAGGCTGCTCTTGATTTAGTGTCTACAAACACGCACCGGTGTGCCTCAACTGGTAGAAGCTAACCGTTAGCATTAGCAACTCCGCAAAGTGGCAGAATTCCTTCAGGATTGTTTTATTGGTGGAGACAAAACATCAAAGTTCCAGAGCAAATGCAGTCATTGGTAGAGTCGCGTTGCTGCCACTGACAAGAAAAAACAGAACAGAAAGAATTCTTACATTTTTCTCAAAATTATGACTTTTGATCTCGGAATTCTGACGGAATTCAGGGAAAAAAGTCAGAATTCTCTTTCTTCTTTTTTTTCTTCTTTTCAGTGGCCCTAATCCTCTTCCATACCTCTGAGTTTACAGAGGGAACTGACCTTTGTTCAATACAAATTTTCTTTTCGTGAGGAAAATTCAACATCCAACTCTCCTGAATTTCACATTATCTATCTATCTATCTATCTATCTATCTATCTATCTATCTATCTATCTATCTATCTATCTATCTATCTATCTATCTATCTATCTGTCTGTCTGTCTGTCTGTCTGTCTGTCTGTCTGTCTGTCTGTCTGTCTGTCTGTCTGTCTGTCTGTCTGTCTGTCTGTCTGTCTGTCTGTCGTAAAGAGTTACAGCTATATGTCACACAGGAACTTTTAATTATAATTAATGTAAAAAAAATGTAATTCCATCTAGGGGTGGGCAATATCATGTCATTCATAATATTACCAGTTATTATTTCCATCCATCCATTTTCATCCGCTTATCCGGAGTCGGGTCGCTGGGGCAGTAGCGTCAAGAGGCCCAGACTTCCCTCTCCCCAGCCACTTGGGCCAGCTCCTCCGGGGGAATCCCAAGGCGTTCCCTGGCCAGGTGAGAGACATAGTCCCTCCACCGTGTCCTGGGTCTACCTTTAGGTCTCCTCCCGGTTGGACGTGCCCGGAAAACCTCACCAGGGGGGCGTCCAGGAGGCATTCTGACCAGATGCCTCCTGTTATTATTAGTTAGTTTGTTTGTTTTTCTTGGAAGGAAATAATAACAATTTATCATGTTAAGCTAACTTCATGATGTAGTTGCATCCACTAAACAGGATTATGTTCATGTGTTCATCAGCATGAAGTTATTGAAGTTATCAAAGCAAACATGTCTGGAATCAGTTTTACTGTAATCTGTGTGTGCTGATGTAATGAGTGGATGTCCTCACTGTGGGACTAATAACATTTACTCTATTTTATCAATTCATATCAGCCAGTAGGGGAAAAAAACGTTTGAGGAATTTTGGCCTTTCCAGGCTTCCATACCAGTAACCTGGCTATGGAGGAGGGGTTCGTCTCACAAACAGGAAAAACAGATTTTCTTGAGCCAGTATGTGCTAAAATGACCTTTTACAGGGTTAATGAAAGCCCCCCCCCCCCCCCCCCCCAGCCCCTATCGCCCCCTGTGGCCAGAATATTCCACTTGCAACTTCAGACTGGTGGGCTGCTCTGTTGGGACTTAGAAAAAATGGAGCTGACATACCTGGCGCTGCAGTCTGCTTCCAGCACGTTTCCTGCATGTTTTAGATCATGATCACAGCTGAATTGGTTGATTTAGTGATGAACCACTTCTGTAGACATTAATGAAGGCTGGGGAGACATTTCTGCGGTTAGATTAAGGTGTTAAAAAGACGAACGCACGGTGAGGATACGTTTTCTTTCAGTTCTACAAATGGACACTTGCTAAAAGCAAGCCAAAACTGCCTAGTTCTCTCTTAATGTAAAGTAATAGTAATAATATTTTAGCCACAATAAAATTAATATCTGTCTTCTTTTCAAATGAAATTGTTCAGATTAACTCATTCGCTGCCAGCGTTTCTCACCGTTTTTACTGTTTTTTTAAGAGTCACAGAACGTTGCGCGCTAGGATGATGTCGACACCAAAACAATGAGGAGACTCGCCTCTTACATCAGGAAGAATCTGCGCGTTTCGAGCGTTATCCGTTCTTTCATGATCCGTTGTTGAATTGTGATCGGCAGAAGCTTTTCCGGTTCGTGCCTCGCTTTTTTTACAGGAACGGCCCAAAACGATCTAACACATGGATGTTCTGCTTCCTGATCACGTGAAGTGTGACGTACGCGGATGAAGATCGGCTTCAGGGCCGAGATGTTTGTTCTCTCAATGCGGGGGCTCGTGCCGATGCCCACACAGTAAAAACATGCAAATGACGACTTTAGTCGTTAATGGCAGTGAACGAGTTAAGAGTTTAAGAGGTAATTTTATTAATCTAAGCATTTTGAAATGAAACTGCCTCAGGCGGCTGACTGGTTTTATGCTCACAGATTCTTTATAATCAGTCAGAAACAGAAACTTTAGACATCATCAAGTCTTCATCTTTCTGCTGTTTGACATCTCAGTGTGGCGTGTAACCCCTCCCCCAGCACTCCTGATGAAGAGGGGCCATCCCTTCCTCTCGGGGCTCAGCCATGTTTTAGTGCAATGGTTCCTAGATGAGGTCAAATATTAACTCCGCCTCCCCGTTTCTGCCTGCAGACAGCCCTCAGCTCCTTCTTCCAGGA
Organism: Nothobranchius furzeri; assembly: GCF_043380555.1. NCBI lineage: Eukaryota > Metazoa > Chordata > Actinopteri > Cyprinodontiformes > Nothobranchiidae > Nothobranchius > Nothobranchius furzeri. Next base: position 17,321,837 of record NC_091745.1, read on the forward strand.
GGCGAACATCCCGAGCCACCATCAGATGGTGAGTGTGGTTTCTCCTCTTCAGTGTTTGAGCGATTCTTTCTGGCTGCTTCCAGACTCTTATCTTCTTTATATTTTCTAAAATAAAATAAACCTGAATTTGTAAAATTGAATCAAACATTCAGCTACTCAGGCTGTGATGGTATATTTGATTCTGTTTTATGTATCGCAGGATTTACAGCCATAAGTGAGTTTTGTAACAAGGAATAAATCAGATGGAAAAACGCCAGAAATCTCCTTCAGGAAAGCGTTGAATCATTTAAAAGAGGATGAGATGAGAGGATGTCTGTTGCCATAGCGACAGCTGAATCCGGATTCTTATTTCTGTAACGTTTCTCATCATGAAGAGTAAACAGAACAAACCTGCTGTCGTCATACGGACGTGTCAGACTAAAGCCTGGCTGTCCGTATGAGGAAGTGTGTTTGTTTATCATTTTGGGTGATGTCATCTTGCCTTAAGCCACCTTGTGCCGGGCAGCTCTGAGAGGAAGAATGAAAGAGCCACTCCTTTGTTTATGTTGCAGCCCTGAGGAGCATTGTGAGGCATGTTAGGACCAGAACCGGCTACAATCAGGATGTTTGGGTTTTTATAAGAACCGGCGGGAAGCATTCAGCTGTCAGGACTCAGAATAACAACAAGAGGGGGAAACAGGAAATACACGTTTAGCAGTGCAGGTTCAAGAAAGCAGCCCACAGGGACAGCAGTAGCTCAGGAGGTGGAGCTTGTTGTCCAGTAACTGCAGGCTCGATCCCAGTTCAGACCAGAGAATGCTGCTGTTGTGTCCTTGGGCAAGACACTTAACCCCCTTGCCTTCTGGTGGTGGTTGTAGGGACTCTGTCGGTGCGCCCCAGGGTAGCTGTGGCTACATCGTAGCTCATCACCACCAGCGTGTGTGTGTGTGTGTGTTTGTGTGTGTGTGCGTGCGTGCGTGCGTGTGTGTGTGTGTGACTGACTGTGTTGTGAAGCACCTTGGGGGGTTTTAGAACCCTAAGAGGGTGCCATCCCTTTGAGTTTTTAGACTAGCAGTCTGAGTAAAGGTTAACAGGACCAGGATGTAGCCGACAGCCTGGCCTGCTGTTGTTATGAACCCCGTTACAATCAGTGTCATCTGTCTGTCTGCATCAGCAGTTAAAATGCTGCAGAACCAGTTATCCATGAGGGTCGTACGTGTAACAGGAAAAGTACTGCCTGAAACGTGTCTTGACTGCTCTGACCAACAGCCGCTGGAGTGGAACGGACACCAACAAACACATCAGTGACACGTCACAGGAAATGTCAAAATAAAAGCCACAGAGTTCACGGGGTTGGTTTTGGTTTGGTTGGCTTTGCTGCGGTGTGTAGGAAAATATGAGAGATTAGCGTGTGTGTGTGTGTGTGTGTGTGTGTGTGTGTGTGTGTGTGTGTGTGTGTGTGTGTGTGTGTGTGTGTGTGTGTGTGTGTGTGTGTGAGGATGATCTTGTGAATCTGAATCTAGCATTTAAAACAATTTGCACGTGACTTTTTAAATAAAATTTCCACAAAAATATTCAAAATGTCAGAATCTGTTAATATCAAATTTTAACTTGCAGATCAGCTCTAAACTTAGAATTTCTATCATCATCTTGAATTAATATAAAATGGATGATGAGAAAATCTTCAGTCGGTGGGGGGGGGGGGGGGGGGTCACCTTTGCATCAGTTCTGCTTCTTTAGGATAAAAGTCTGATGGTTTCTCTTCTTCTCCAGATGTGCACACCCAGAAACACTCCGGCCACACCGCCGAACTTTCCAGATGCCATCACCATGTTCTCCAAGCTGCGGGCATCAGACTGTGGCCCCGGCAGCGGCAGCGTCCCTTCCCAGGCGTCCATGGCCTGCTCTCCTCCACCTTCCTCCACGTCCGGCTTCAGCTCCTTCTGGGCCTCCTCGCCACCCAGCCACCAGCCAGCCTGGCTACCCCCCTCGTCCCCCACAGGTCACCACCTGCACCACCCCTACCACCACCACCTCCAACAGACTCCCATGTGGCCCCCCGTGTCCCAGCCCAGTGGCTCCCAGCAGCCCCCTGTCGTATCGGCGCTGCACGGCCAAAGATGAGACTGCACAGGTGGGGGGCGGGGTGGGGGGGTGGATCATGAATGGATTAATTTGGAAGACAAAGACGCTGCTGCTTCCCTCTTGTTGTTTTTAAACTGAAAATAAACAAATTCTTGTTTTCATTAAGGAAGAACCCACCGGGTCTCTGATGGTCCTGACCCGCCGCTGGATGTTCTGAGCCCCAAAATCTCTCTCTTTCTCTCTCTCTCTCTCGCTCTCACACACACTCACACACAAATGGATGCAGCCACTAGAGCACGTCCTGAGGATTGGAGCCATGTGATCTGTTGATGAGACCTCTGATCAGTCCTCGACTTTTGTTTTGAAACTTTGACGGATGTCAGAGATAAACAGGAAGTCAGCAATAACCAGCAGACGAAGACAGGAAGCAGAATGGTATAGAACTGTTTTTGGGGGGTGTCGGGGTGTGTGTGGAGGATTACAGATGTGCAGTGACAGAACCGCTGCGAGCTTCAGCTTCACTCCCAGCCATAGAAACATACAGTGGAGCTGATCTCCAGCTGTGCAGAAAGTTTGGAAATCCCTGAAGGAAGTCTTCCCTGAAAGGTCAAAACATCTGGAAGGAAAATGAGATGCGTCTCAACATTTTTGCATCCAGCTTATTGTGGTTGTTTTTGGTTTAGCGTGCTCACTGATTCTGACATGAATCAAAACGGGTCCCTGCTGGCGGTTTTACGTGGTTTGTGACAGAAAACGAGTTCATCTATTCATGGTTAAGCAGATGTGACCACTTTCCTTCCAGAGGGTTGTGGAGGACTTGGAGAAACTGTTTCCCTGCTCTTTGGGGATGGGTGGGTTTAAGGTGTCGACAGAAACCTGGACTTGGTTTGGAGAACGCTGAAACGGGTGCAAGGTTTGCGATAACGGGATTAATGACGGAGCGCTGATTCGCTCCTGTTGAGTCTGCGACTTCTCTGTAGATAAAACCTAAAACTTTCCACTTGACGTTCACGTTAAGCTCAGAAAAACAGTCGTACAGATCTGAAGCTGATCTGGGGTCTGCCGGAAGCGCCGACGCAGACCTTCCAGACGCTGAACCGCTCCTACCTCCGAGTGTCTGAGTCCTTTGAATGTATCTGAGCTTCAGAATGTTCCACCTGCGTCCCACAGGTCACAGCGCTTCAGTCAGCTGCAGCTTTGGGATTAAGGGCGGAATCGCTCGTTTTTGACGTCAGGAAGGAAGATGCAGGTCTGGCTCTTCATGCAGACAATCAGCCGTGTTCTGCGGCGCGGCTGCGACGTCGGAGATGGACAGATTTTATTTTAACACCAGAAACATTTTAAATTCTCTTAAATGCTTCAACCCCGATTTTGTTTCCCAGGTTTTTTCTCGTGTTTATTGACCTTCTTTAAAAGGACCGTTTTCAGTGTTTTTTGTAAAGACTTTTGGTGAAAATGAGAAAAAGATTTGATTTGTGTTCAGATTTTACTTTTTTTGTCCACATCATCAATCACCACCCTGTCAGTGGGGACCAATAAGACCGGGTCTCGTATCAGGATTCAGGATGTGACATCATCACATCCAGTTTAGTGAAAATGATCCCATTCTGAAGCCGAGCTGCAGACAGTTGTTGTTAACGGATCACACGACTCTACGCTCAGCCGTCTCTTTACTGACTTTTACTAAAGCCGTCTTTTCATTTGAGCGATGATGAATAAAGAGACCGCCAGAGAAAAACGTGTAACCTTCAGTCAGATGATTATTTCAGCGACTGAAACCGCGTCATGTTTTTGGTTTGAGCGGACCGTCAGCTCTGTGTGGTTTGTGTAAACGGTCCTAAACTCGTCAGATGAGCAGTGAAGATGTAAACACTGAGACGGTCCTTTAAATGTCTGAGACAGGACATCAAACCTGCGTGGGTCTGGTCCTTCCCTCTCACAGCCGGATTCTGATGCCGTTTTCTGACCTAAAGATGTATTTTTTTCTGCTTTGAGCTCCTCTAAACGAGCCGAAGCACGTCGGAGCTCAGGAATTCCTGCGTGGTTTGTTGGTGGTGACGGGACGAGTGGAAACTCTGCTGCTGCGTACCGGATCAGCTGCAGGGCTTTTGTTTGAGCCTCCTGCCGGCCGACGCGCCGCAGGAGGCTGAATGACTTTGTGTCGCCACCTTCCTCTGGAATTCTAACGATATTCAGCCCAATAAACTCACCGATTGGCTCCACCTCTCTGAGTTTACAAACTTTACCTCCAGTTTGAGTCATTTTGATTTCTCACTCCGTGTGTCATGATGACATTCTGTCTCTCAGATCTTCTGAAACTCACAATCTATAAATGACTCTTTTCTAGAGATTTCCTTTTAGTACTTTTGTGTTGATCTCCTGGGTTTAAATTTGTATTTATATGTTTAATAAAAGGCGTTCTGCTCTGCTCTGTGGGTTTCTGTTACGTGTTTCACTTTAACAACTTTTGAGGGGAGTTTCTGTGAAGCTGCTGGTGGCTGAGGAGTGAGGAAGGATGTGGTCAGACGGTCAAACAGGCTGCTTTTTCACCAACAAACTGATGAGTTCTGTTTCTGAGTCGTGATGGGAAGATTCCAGTATTAAAGAGCAAGTCACCCCCAAATAAACTCTTTTTTGCTGATAAACTAAATAAACGTGTGTCTAATCGTGCTGCAGACACATGTCGTCAATAATTTGGCACTTCAGTGCATCTTAGTTAAAATTTAAATATTCTGCCTAAAACTGGCAGTGTTGTGCCGTTGTCAGGTAAAAACTCTGCACTGTATTTGAATTTAAATCTGCCACCGCTATTGGCTAAGAGGTATGCTATAATATAAACTGGTACATTATGATGTGTGTGTATTTGTTAGCAGCTCCGCCCTCTCGGTCTGCCAGGCAACAGCATTTGTTGCATTTTTCAAACATGAAGTGGGAGTGGAGTCAAGCTTCTTAGGTGTGTTCTTGCTGTGTCCTATTTCTAATTCCATGCTGTAGTTTTTTTTTAAAACACAGAACAGTTTTGTTACCTGTTGCGAAACGTAGCGGGAAAACAGGTAACAAAACTGTTCTGTGCTTTAAAAAAGAACTACAGCATGGAGTTAAGCTTGGTTTATGCTTGATGCATTCACTTTCCGCTTGGTGATGCGGCTCGTGAATGGAACGCGCTTCACAACTCGCAGCGTTTATGGTTCATGCGGCTTGTCTCTGCGGCGAGCCAATATTCTCCCAAACTGAACGGGGCAGCATGGAGCTCTACGGCATGCATCCAACACTACACCATAGTAGAAGTAGAAATTACTGTTTACAACATGGCATTCCAGCATTTTTTAACAGCGTCCTCGTCTTTTCCGACAGTGCGAGCTATTTCTCTCCAAGAATTATTAACAACATGTTGATCACGGTGATCTCTGAGAGCTGAATCATACAAATGTCTGTATTTACCAACCTCTGCTGTACTAGTTCTTGCCAGTCCGCCATGTTTTTCCGCGTCCGACCGTCCGCGTGGTTAGAAAATTTCCTAGGTGTGCGATACGGAAAGTTTGGGCCGTGCGGAGGGGCGTGGTTGTTAAAATGATGCACTTTTGCTGCGCGGAGCCGTGCGGACCTCGCGGACGCGTCAAGCATAAACCAACCTTCAGACTGGTAGGGGGTGACTTGCTCTTTAAGGAACAAAAGCAGCTCTAGGTGGAAAAGTTTTATTACCAGAGTCCTTTTTATTCTGAATGTTGGATGACCTGGAAGGTTGCTGGTTCAATCCCAGCTTCCACCTTTGAAACAGTTTATCTAAATGGGACCTTCTTAATTAAATGACACAAATGAACGTATTCCTGCTGGAACCACAGAGTTGGACGTCGCTAAGACTTTAATAAACACAGAAACTTTATAACGTCTGAGTCACAGATCAGTGTTTCTGAGGCTGGCTGGTGCCCATTAAGTCTTTATTAGGCTAAAACCAGCACTTTAGTTTGGTTCAAACTTCTGATTTATTGAACATTTTTCTGGTCTGCTTCAGTATTTTTTCTCTGCAGTTTTATGAAACTTTTCTGATTCAGACCCAGTCTTTCAGAGAAAAAACATCTTCGTGTTCTCAGAGGTGTTTTCCAAACTAAAGTGTTTAAGTTAAAGGCCAAGTTCACTGAAAAACAGTTTATTACTTATTATTTTGAAATATGATCGGTCACACTGAGTTTAACAGGCTGAACGTGAAAATAGTCTTCTACCCCATTTATACGTCCTGCATTGGTGGGCTGAAGGAAAAAAGATGGAGAAACGCTCGGATCGGATCTGCGTCACACTGTAAGTTATTTGGATTTGGAGAAGGCGTTTGACCACGCCCCTCGAGGGGTACTTCAGGAGTATGAGGTACCAGGCTGTTGTTGGTTTCGCAGCCAGGAGACGGAACAAAGCACTTCTCAGCTAGTAAAAGCTAACCGTTCGCATTAGCAACTCCTCAAAATGGCAGAACTCCTTCAGACTTGTGTTATTTGAGGAGATAAACTATCTGTGTTGCAGAGCTGAGTCAGTGGTAGAGTCTTGTTGCTGTTAGCCAATCAGAGGAGAGATATCCAAACATCAGGAAATCCTGCCGTGTTCTGTTGCCGTCTACTCTGGCTCGTTTCTACTTCCTGAAACAGGAGCACCAGAGCTTTTTTTCCCTACAGAAATCGACTCATTTATACTAAAAAGCACTGCGGTGTCTTTAAATATTTCTCATGTTATTTTTATGTTTAGTTTTCAGCCCAAAAACTTGTTTTTACAGAGTGAAGAAGAAAGTTTGACCTTTGATCTAATTTTAACTGAACTGTTTGAATTTTTCTCGTTTCCGGGACGTTTGTGGTTGAACACGTGGCGTATTTAAAGAATCAGATTCCTGAAAGTTAGAAACCATCAGGGTGAGTTGTAACCACACCTCCATGTTTCCTTCCTGCTTAAAGCCTCGTGTTTCTGTGAACAGGATGTTCTCTCTTTCTGGTTGTATGATGCAACAACAGCTGACTCAGCCCCACAAACACCAACTTGCAGCCAAAAATACTCACTTTAAAATTAAGTTTCATTGGATTTGGTTGGAAAATCTTCTGCAGCAGCAGCAAAAAAACTTATATTCAGTTATTAGTTTGTATTAAATAAATAAAAAAATCAGGTTTGATCACAGAGGTGGAAACAAACAGACGATGCCTCTGATAAAATTTATTTAGTTTCAGTCTTCGGAGAGGTGAAGGTTACCTATGGGACCGGAAGTCTTTCAGCAGAGCTCTGCCGCCACCTACAGGTCGAGTGGTTCATCGATCTGAGGATCATCAGCGCTCTCTGCTGCAGCAGAAGTCTGAGTGATGGAGCTCTGCGACGTGCAGCAGCCCAGAGCTGAGACGGGCCAGTCCCGACCAGAGCAGCTGGAGGCTGGGCAGGAAGAGGCGTGACGTCATCGGGCTTTGGTTTTAAACATGCACGTCAGCTCGCCTGGATGTGTTCTAGTCAACTCACCTGGGGGGCTGCACTGCATGCTCCTGGCACTGGGGGGGAGCTGATGGACAGGTGTGGTCTGTCCCACTTCTAGGGGCACAGCACGTCTCTGGGAGGCGGAGTTCTTGGCCTTGTTCTTTATTTTGCACGTGCCTGCAGCTATCAGATATCAGAAACATGAGAAAAACATTCATCGTCACATTCTCCGGGACAAACATCTGCACAGATCAAATGTTTAAACTCCGTCAAACTCATTGTTTCAACAAAACTTCTTTTTCATGTATTTCAAACAGAAATAGCTTCTTTCAAGAGCTGCAAAGATGATCTCTGATCTCTGATTCAGCCACAAAGCAGCAAGTGTTTCAGGAGCAAAGATATTCAGAGGAACTTCAGCTGGACCAAAGCTCTGGAAAAATCCTTGAACTGATTAAAAACAAAGATTTTCTCCTAATATCTTCAGATCCTTGAAAAGGGTTGAAGGACTTGAGCTACATCAGACAGCACCACATCAGAAAATCACGCAACAGCTGACAGAACCACATGGGCCAGGGAGGATTCTGGGAAATCTTTGTCAGGCTCCATGATAAAGAGTTACATGGTAGGTGGTGGCAGCATCACAGAGAAAAGCATGGAGGTGTTTTTCTGGCTGTCAGCGGCTCTGATGTTGAGCTGGTTTTACCATAAAGATCAGTCTATGAGTGCACCTAAAAAGTGGTGTGTGTGTCATGAAGCAGAAGGCTTCAGAACCTAAACACACTCACCGTCTTTGGTGGCGATTGTAGGTAGTTTGGTTTCAGTGTTCTTCAGAGCCTGGATGCTCAGGCAGTCTTTGTACAGGTGACCGTCTAGTCCAATGACACCGATCTCCTGTAAATGACCCAGAAACATCTGAGTGTGAGGTTCTGATGAGGTGAACAGGATCTAAATTTGTTCTGTCGAGCTTCACCAGCTTCTTTTTTCCTACCTGAGTCATGCCCTCCGCCTGTGTGTGAGTAAGGAGCTTGGTGCCCTGCAGGCTGTTGCCCCCACTGCTCCGCGGCACCGCCTGGTTGTCCATCAGCTCAGAGGTCCACTCACTAATCAGGAAAAATAACTGTTTAAGAACAGAGAACAGCTACTGATTTCCATCAAGCTGCTTCGTCTCATCCTGTCGTCTAAACAGAACAAACCACAGCGAGTCAAAGAGACGATTCTTGACTTTTGGGTCACCACTTGATTAACTAGAAAACAGTTAATTTAGTGCCTCTCCTTCCAATTCCCCTGATTCACTTCTGTGTTTCAGATTTTTACACAAATCACACAGATCAGACCTGAATCCATCTAAGCTAAGACAAACCCTCTCACGATGATAACAACTAAACTCAGATCCACTGAGCTCAAACAAGCTGGGATGTCCAGATCCTGTCCTCAAACCGACTTTTGTGGGTCTTTGCCCGGTCTGCGGTTCAGTTAGATGTGTTTTAATGACTATTGTGGGTTTTTTACTCACTGGGCCAACGGTCCCTTTTAGGACGATACATTATTCTTAAAAGAACATTGGACATTTGTCAGAGAGCCGAGGCATTTAGGAAAATAAATGTCCATGACAGCGTGTTCTAAAGTCTGTGAGCTTTGGGTTATTTGAAGACATTTGTCCTCGTCCCTGAGTGGACCTGACTCACTGCTGGACTCCTGCCGGATTCTGGTTGGTGTTGTCCCAGTTTTCCTGCCGTCTCCATGCTGACGTCATGCTGTCTATCTGTCTGCACATGTCGTTGTAGCTCCTCTGAAACGCCACCCTCTTCCTGCCAGGGGTGCCCATCCAGCAGTTGTAGCGGCTGGCTCCTGGTTTCAGTCTGAGACAGAGAGGGCAGCTTACACAGCAGGTGTGTGTGTGTGTGTGTGCGTGCGTGCGTGTGTGTGCGTGTGTGCGCGCGTGCGTGTGTGTGTGTGTGTGTGTGTGTGTGTGTGTGTGTGTGTGTGTGTGTGTGTGTGTGTGTGTGTGTGTGTGTGTGTGTGTGTGTGTGTGTGTGTGTGTGTGTGTGTGTGTGTAGCCAAGGCTGGAGGTCTCACCTCTTGTTCTGCTGCAGGTCTGCGTTCAGCGGCCTGGTCGACTTGTGGGAGGGAAGCGCAGGATACGATGGAAGTGTGTTCACAATCCTTTTATCCCCCAGAGACAAAACACAAGCACACAATAGGCTCTGTGATGTCAGACAGAAATAATCGCAGCCCGATCTGCTTGTTTTGACTCACGGTCCGGGGACTTGCATCAGAACGGGTCGATCACAGGACAGGCAGTGAAACAGCTCTCTGGAAATAAACACAACTTTTTCGTTTAGGGAACAAAAGATTTTTTACTGTAAAAGTAAAGAAAACAAAAAGGAAAAAAGGGAAATTGTTTCACTCGTTTGTTCTGCAAACTGACGGACCTGGACTGTTTTAAATAAAACACCTGACACATTCTTAGATGTTGATTTAAAGGATGATTTCACTCTTTTGTTCAGCCAGTGTGTGTGTGTGTGTGTGTGTGTGTGTGTGTGTGTGTGTGTGTGTGTGTGTGTGTGTGTGTGTGTGTGTGTGTGTGAGTGAGTGAGTGCATGTGTGCGTGTGTGTGTGTGAGTGTGCATGTGTATATGTGTGTGTCTGTGTGTGTGCATGCATGCATGTGTGTGTGCGCGCACATGCGTGTGCGTGTTTGCATGTGCGTGTGTGCGCGCGCATGCGTGTGTGTGTGTGTGTGTGTGTGTGTGTGTGTGAGTGAGTGCGTGTGTGTGAGTTTGCGTGTGTGTGTGTGCATGCATGCATGTGTGTGTGCGCGCGCATGCGTGTGTGTGTGTGTGCGTGTGTGCGCGCGCATGCGTGTGTGTGTGTGTGTGTGTGTGTGTGTGTGTGTGTGTGTGTGTGTGTGTGTGTGTGTGTGTGTGTGTGAGAGGTCAGATGGAACAGAACTGTTGGACTCACCTTTTGATCAAACAGGCGTTGTCAAGTTCAGAGTTAAGCTTGTCTTCAATGGTCTTCCAACGTTTCTCCAGCTGCAGCATCAAATAGTCCACCTCGATCCTGTTCACCTGAGGATCCATCGTTCCAGACCACACTCAGCATCGGTTATAAAACTACACCCGCTCTGGAGAGGGGCGTTTCATCAACCAGTTCATTTAATATTTTTCTCTCTTCTTTCATTTCATTTAGCTTAAGTAAACAAATTCCAAATGAAACCAAAACATATTTTCTGAAAATCTAATTTTTCATTTCCAAAAAACATGAAGATAATTCAGAAAGCATCCAAATCCAAAGATTTAACAGTCTGTGACGTGGTCCGTGTTGTTTCGTTTAATGAGTAAAACCATAAACGTATTCTAAAATCCAGCGTCAGACAAACCAAACGTTTACCATAAAACTAAACGAAGACAGAATCGGTTTGTGAAAAACGACATTAGGTCCTGATACCTGAAATCCTAAAATAGAATCAGATTGTTAACTAGAGTAAAACAGAAAACATAATGATGACGTTTCTAATCAGCATCACAAATCTGCTGCCTTACTTTTGTCTCCAGCTCAGAAGAAAGTCTGTGGGAGAATTCTTGCCAGCCCTCTTCCGGAAGCACCACGTTTTTTGGAAACTCTTGCACCTCGGTCTCCGGTTGCTCCTTCACCACAACAACCGGTCCTTCTGTCTTCTGCTGGAGATTAAAAACATGGCGGCGAGGTCAGGCAACGAAATAGACTACTCAGAGGTCATCATCTGAACGATCCACCGTTCATCTCTACTGTTTAATTTTAGACACCATAGTCAGGAAACTCTACGTTTTCATTTCAGTGGCTCATATTATTATGTTGATAGTTATTATTTTCTAAATTCTGATGTGTTATAAAACCTCTTAAAACCCTCCAGTGACTTTGTAACAGAATGAAATGACTTTTTTCCCCCTCCTCTGACACAGAACTAGTCTGCATGAGATAGGGCCTCAAGGCCTCATGCATTTGCTTCTTTCCAGCTCAACAGAAGAATGAAGAATGAACTCTTTTCTTTTAATGAATCAAATAACTCTATTTTAATAAGCTAATCAAACCAAGTGTTAGTCAATAAATAAGTTGTGACCAATTTGTGAAATCAAAATATTAATAACTTTATTATAATCCTATAGAATATAATAAGTAATATGACTTTAAATGTTCCACTAGGACTGATCTCACGTAGCGTTAAAAGACAGGACACATTACTTTCACTGATCCAATCAGAATCTGTCAGATCTCACGGAGGTGTGGTTTTGGTGGTGTTTGGTAAATCTGTCAACTTTTCATTCGACCATGAACCAAAACATCCGAAGTATAAAACTATGCCCACGCCATCTTTAACGCCAGTTCAAAGCGTTCTAGAGATGTTGTCGGAGTGGCTATACCGTAATTTTCCTCTTCAGCCGAAAGAACCAACGATAAGCTGGATAAAATCTGTTGCTGTTCCACCTGCTGCAACGGTTCCTTTCAGAATAAAAGCTGAACCATCACGACCCAGGTTTGGGTCTCACCAGATACCAGTAAAATTGTCGTGACCCGGGAGTATCTCACAGACTGGTCTGGTCAGCTGCCGTGGCTGCTTCTACAGGCTCCGGCTCCATAAGGTCAAGCTGGACCTTTACACCCCCTGATCTAACGGGGACTTCCGCTCAGGGTAGGTAGACCGACAAATAGTGTCGAATGTGTTTATGAATCTCCTAATCAACGCTTAACGCGAAGACATCATCTTCAGTTCCCATCAGAACTAATCGCTTCTTCGGATTTGCTGGTTCTGAACATTCCACATCACACCATTCTCCATCTCATCCACTTTAGTTACACCATACATTTAGTGTTAAAGTTAGTCTAGTTTAATTTGATAGTAATAACATTCTTAACTTTTAAACTCGACTCTCTCTCTTCTGTTGTCTCTGAGTGAATACGAAGCTGTTATCTAATCCCTGCATTAAAAAGTTCCAATCTTCTGGTTTAAATAACCTCACAGATCCATAAGGTGGATTTCATATTTACTATGGAATCTTTTGTCTTATGGCTTATTAAATAACATGTCATTTAAATCATTACAACTTCAGACCTACAGTTTTATGTTCCTGTGTCTGCATGTTGGTCGTTTTCACCTCCAGCTCCTCCATCATGGCGTAAAGCTCCTGTGGGAGGAAAAAAAAACACTTTTGATAGAAACATGAGAGGAAAACATCTAAAGTACTCTGTAGGTGTGTTTCTGTACATCTGGGAGCGGTGGAGCCAGAACTGTTTTGTCGCATTAGAGCTCGTTAGTCTGCAGACTAAACGAGACGATCTGGAGAGGTTTACCTCGATCAGCCCTTGTTTCTGTCCACTGTCCTCATGCAGGATCCTGGTTGTCTTCTGAAGTTTTTCACTGTCTTCTTGAAGCTGCAGAATGGCCCGCTGCACGTCCTTCACTAGTCCAATATTCTGACCCAGACAGAACCACAAACACATCTTAGACCCAACACACTGACTTCCCAACACTCAGACCTGATTAACCCAGTGACTAGACTGCAACCTGCCAATCCCCCTAACAGAGTGTGACCTGGAGCACAGGAGTGTGACCTGTCTGCTGTACTGACTCTGGCTGCCTGTCTCTCCTCCAGCTGCAGTGCTTTGACTCGGTTCAGCTGCTGGATCAGACCGTTCACCACGTCCTGCAGCTGCTGCTGCTGCTGCTGCAGAAGGCTGAGCTCACCGCCAGCGTCTACAGGGATGGAGGTTTGATGTGACCTCTCAGTGACCTCACCAACACCCTGCTTCTCACTCCTGTCTCGGAGGCCGCTGGACATTGGGGCGGTCTCGGACAGGATTGTGTCCTCTATCGTGGCCCGCAGGTCATCCAGCTGAGGTCAGAGAGCTCTGATTAGACATGTTCATAGAGTCAGTGACTGAACAGAGTGAGTGGTTTTATCTGGTGAGAGGATCGTTCATGTGCTTTAAAACTCCCTGACCACAGTCTTTCCTCTGAATGACTTCCTGTCTGACCTGATCCTGCAGGTTCTGGTCTGAACATCTTTCCTCCAGCTGAACTTGCTGCTCCCTCAGAGACTTCATGCCTTCCTCCAGTTTCTGTAAAGACTTCCTGACATGAAGGTAAAACAACAAAACAGAGACCTCCGTTTTTCTGTAGCAAGTAGAGTAAAATAAAGTCCTTTTATCAGGTAGATCATGTTTATGTGAACCACTTGACTGACTGAAGAGCTGCAGAAAGGCCTGTTCAGAAGTCCTGATGCAGTTCGGAGCTTTTTAATCACCTTATTGGAGCTAAAATCCTGTTTCGTCTTCGTCGTTTTTCATAGATTCAGGTAAAGAAATGAGAAAAAACAACGTGTCTCTGACATCCTGCTGTTGTGTCACACCGTTCAGGTTCATCTCCTTAGTTTGGAAAACCTTTTCTGTGACAGATTTATGGATCAAAGTAAAAAACATAAACATCCCTCAGTCAGAAACAATAACTCACTGGAACTGAGTTGGGCCGTGGGAAACCCGGAGAACTGTTGAACCAGATCACTATAAAATACTCTGAATATAAAACTGAATCAGGAGTTCTGAGCAGAACTGGATCGGGGTTAGTGCACCACTTTATGTCTGATTCACCTCTCTGCCTCGCTGCCTTTACCTGAGATACAACACATGCTGTCTGAGCTCATCAAACGCTGGGCTCTCTACATTCAGACTCTCGGAGGCCGGCACCGAGCTGCTGCTTCTGTCCTTCATCGTTAGTGTCATTACCATCTCCTCCAGGTTGTCCAGCTTTGGACAGATACATCAGCCCGTCAGAACCAGAACAGATAATACCTCTGTCTTTGGTTTTGTCCTCTTACCTTGTCTCGGTCACTAATCAGGTCCTCTATCAAAACTTTCTGCTGGTTCAGCTGGGCCATCATGTTGTTGTGCCTAACAGAACCTGAGAGAACAACAATGAGAACGTGACGTTTCTCTGGAGATGGATCACCTCCGGCCTGGTTCTGAGCAGTTAGTAGATACATGGCATGTTTATCTAAAGTCTTAAAACTGTTTTTATGGTTAATAAACCGTGTGTGAGTTCTGATGCGTGAACACACACACAGAAAGGTGAGCAGAGCTTGTAGCTGATAGCGGCTGAGAGCCGGTGTAGTGGTACCTTTGTTGCTGATGAGCTCGTTGAGCTGAGCCAGCTGGACCTGGTCCATCTTATGTTCCTCCAAATCCAATAAGCAAACCTCCAGCTGGGTGACTTTCTTCTGCAGTTTGTTGATGGTCTTCACAGCCACCATCATCTCCTGGTACCACGGTGAGCTGCTGATCTTCTCAAACGAGTCCATGTCATCTTTTGTTGTGTCTGGGTCACCTTTGACCTGAGCAGGTGGGTCGGAGGAGGCCTCGGAGGTGTTGGCGATTTCAGAGGGAGCTGCTGGTGTGGTGCCTTGCTCATCGGGTGAGGAGGATGGGGGGGTGTGAGGAGGTCTGATGGTAGGACTGTGGGGTTCTACTGGCGTGGTTGAATCCCTGACATCTGTGTTTGTTGGTCCCTGAGAAAAGATGAGAGATTTGGATCTCTGAACCTACGCCTGATTTTATGGATTTTAGAGCCGATGTCAAAGAACCTGAACTCTTCAGAAATCAAATCTGTAACTTTAACAGATCTTTAAACGTGATGATTCAGGCAAAGTGATTACTGATAAAAACAGATCTGACTGAAAGCGTTTCTTCAACCTGTGTCATCTTCTGATGTTAGAAAACTAATCCGCTCATTTCTGAAAGAGTCTAAAGACCTCAAGTTTACACACACACACACACACACACACACACACATATGAAACTCCTAAGGCCACTGTTTGCTTCTGACCTTGCTGAGGTGTGCGTTGAACTGGGCCGACTGCACAAAGCTGAGGCTCTGACTCAGCTTCTCTGGTTCTGGATATTTCTGAAGAGTTTCCCTCAGAGAGCTCTGGCACACAGGGAGGAGATGGAACATCAGAGAGATGCACAAACACACAGTAGTTCAGTCTGACACCTGATTCGCTTCCACACACCGCTGCACATGACTACACAGAAGAAGCTGCAGATACAATATAGCAAAATACCTTAGTTTTTTTTTCAACTAATGACACTTTTAAAATTACATTAGATTGAAATTACACATGTAAACATTAATATAAGTAATAAAGTTAGGTCATTTAAAAAAATAATATTAGAAAACAAAACAGAAATGGACACATCTGCCACAGAAACATGACATTTACAAGCTGCTTCATGATCCTGTCAGCGCGCCCCCTGCTGGACAGAGTGGAGACCATGCACTCACCACAGTGTTCTCTAGAGTGTCCACGCGGTGGCAGCACTTCTCCACCTCTGTTCGTGCCTGAGCGTCCGCACCCTGGAGAGGAAATAAAGCTGTCATGCATGGGTGTAATTTTGGTGGTGGTGGTGGTGTGTGTGTGTGTTGGGGGGGGGGGGGGGGTGTCATGTTTTGTCCCCTGTGCTTTTTATCGTCCAAACACAATATTATGCTATATTAAACACCGACACGGGTTGAGCACTAGGACGAAGTGGGAAACAACCGCTTGTGTTGATGCCTGTCTGTCATTAGATCATACTGTAAAGACCCCCCCACCCCCACCCCCCAGCTAATAGCTGCACAGTTGAGAAAATTGTTGAAATTTTAAATGTCACCACAAACGTAAAATCCACTAAAACAGTTTTACAACAGAAAATATCATTTTCAGTTTCTACAGTGGCTTAGGCCTTGTGCAGCTCCTCCACACTCCTAAAGCATGAAAGGCTTCACCGTACATTTAACCAACACCTACAGAAACTTGGGCATCAGCGTGTTAAGTGGATAATTAATTATGTAAAAGGACTAAATAATTGATTATTTCTTCACAACAAACATGAATGACTTTACAAGACCTGAAAACTGTATTCTAGAGCACACACTCATAAAAATACACACACATTTGTCTACATTTAATTTTGAAACAGAATAAAATTATTAGTGTAATTTTTCACACAGTTAATTTAAATGATAGTTTTTGGGATGTTACGTCAGTTTAGATTAGACACAAAATCAGATGTTTAATTGGTAAGATGGTGCTGGAACTTAATGTAACTTCACTGGGTTTTTAATCATCAGAGGATTGGATCAGGCAAAGGCCTGATGCATAATAAATGTTGTTTTCAGGACTGATAACAACTTATAAATACCAGTAACATTCTGCTCTAGGTTTCTGAGCTGGTCTCAGAAGACGAACAACTCAAATGATAAAATCAGAGCAGATCCAGACGCTCCTGTTTCATATTTCAGACACTGAAGAGTCCAACTATAAAATCAAATGTGACTATTTCTCCACTGGTCTTAGTGGAATTGCCTGCAGATAAACCTTGGATTGTTGGTGAAGCTCCTCGATCTTCTCCATCAGACCCTCTTTCTGTTTCTGCAGGTCCTGAACTAGCTCCAACGCCTGTAGAGAAACAAGAGCATCAGACTCGGATTCATCAGGATTCTCTGGTGGTTCTAATGGCAGAAGTGTGGTAGGAGAAAATTAAACACTCTCACGAGTCTGTCCTCTGACCTTTGACCCCACACAGAACATGCTGAAGACAGATCAAGCTGTTGCACCGTTTTCACATCATGCTTCAGGCTGACTGTGTGCCGCTTTCTTACATTTCCCACGAGGCCATGGGGGTCTGTTTGCAGAGCCAACATTCATGTTTTATCTGTTCTTTTGTTCTGAAAATAAATTCCAAAGCTGCATGTGGAGGAATTTAACGGTTTCTGGAGGTGTTCAGACATGAAATGATGCACAGCAACCCCCCAAAGCTTCGGCTGCAGCCTGAATGACTAACAGCAGGTTAAAGGGTTCAGGCCTGCTTCCAGTCAGGCTCGGCCATCAGTGAGTTTCTGAATTTGTTCGAACAAGAACTTTGGGGATTCCTGCAGCTTTAAACATTAAATGTTAACATTCTGAAATATTATATTTGGATAAAATTCTGTAAAAGAAACACAATCTGGATTTTTACTTATTGAAAAAATCATCCAAAACAAAATAATCAGCAGAAATAAACCAAAGAAATCTGGAGGAACGGAAATGTCACAGGTTCCTATCCCAGTGATTCTTCCTGTGTGTTTTAAGTAAGTGATGGATGGATGGATGAATGGATGGATGGATGGATGGATGGATGGACTAAGGTTCAAACAGATGGATGGATAGATGTATGTATGTATGCATGTATACATGGATGGATGGATGGATGGACATGGTCAAATGGAAGAACGAAGAGATGGATGGATGGACAAACTGAGGGATAGAAGAATGGATGAATGGATGGATGTACAGATGGATGGGATGGGTGACAGACAGACAGATAGATGGACGATTGAATGGATGGATGGATGGATGAATAGATGGAAACACTTCAATGACAGAGTGACTGACTTGGATGGTTTTAAACATAAAAAGGAGCCTTTACTTTAGACCGCTCTCATATTTGTCATAACTTGTTCCATCCAAACTCCAGACATTGAGTCCAAACCACCAGAACTTCAGAACATCCATGAAAAAACAACAACTTGTTGAACATCTAAGAGGAAGAGTTCTTACCCACTCCAGTGATCTAAAACCCAGTTTTTGTTAGAAGCAATACCCAAACAGAACCTATCATTGGTAACCGCTCACTTTACTTTCTGTTTGGTTTAGTTCATTTGAAATGTGGCAGATTTTTTTATGGTGTTTCTTCTTCAGCTCTAAAACATCCCACTCTGCTGTCAGCTCAGAGGAAATGTTGTTTTGTTTTCATTGCCTAACAAACAAACAAACAGAGTCGTGGGGTGGAGGCAGACCTCCTGTCCATTACTCTTTGAGCTCGTGGTTCAGTAAAAACAGTCACTCATTAACTGAACACACAACTGTTGTTACACACTGAACAAACCACCGGTTTGCACAGACATGCGGGCGTTCACCAGAGTGCTGCTGGTGACATGTGGTCCACGCCGCCATAGGAGGGCAAGCCAGGTCAGCTTGTCATGGTTAAACCAGCAGAAAGAGCGGCTGACCCAGCCCGAGCCCAAACAGAACATGAATGATTCAGTCGGGCTTCAGAAAGCTGCAGCATCATCTGCTTTTCATCTGAGAGCTATTCACTGACTGACAGCTGGACTCATCTCTGTGGGGGACTAATTACCCCCCTATCACATGGAGGCAGGACAAGAGGAGGATGGGATCAGAACCGAGGGCAGGTCTGGACCATGACGACACTAATCTAACTCCTTCAGCTCCACCAGTACAACATAAGCTGTCTACTGAAAGAAAAGCTGAAGATGCTGAGCTCTTTTGGCTGCAGCCTGACAGAAACCTGGAGGGAGACATGCAGAGGTCATTTGAGATGTCACGATGGCGCCCGTCTTCTTTGTGCCTCCTGTCATCAGCGGCTTAGTGCTGTGCTGAAAGTCCACAAGGATGAGGAGGAGGAGAAAGGGATGGTGCTGGCTAAAATTCTGCACATTCAGATTCGCCACATGAACAAAAATACTCTCACAGTAAGGCCAAACAATCAAAAACACAAGTGAAAAAAACCATTAAATTGATTCAATTGTAGCGTTGCAAATTGAGCTCAAGATATATATATATATATATATATATATATACACATATATATATATATATATATATATATATATATGTGTATACACATATATATATATATATATATATATATATATATATATATATATATATATATATATATATATATGTATACACATATATATATATATATATATATATATATATATATATATATATATATATATATGTGTATACATATATATATATATATATATATATGTGTATACATATATATATATATATATATATATATATATGTATACACATATATATATATATATACACACACACATATATATGTGTATATATATATAAATGTATACACACACACATATATATGTGTATATATGTATATATATATACATACATATATATATATAAATACACACATATATATATATTTATATATATATATATATATATATATATATGTATGTATATATATATACATATATATATATACACATATATATGTGTGTGTGTATATATATATGTATATATATATATATATATATATATATATATATATATATATATATATATATATATATATATATATATATATATATATATATGTATACCGTATATATGTATATATATATATATAGACAACTCAGAAAAACGCCTTCTTTGACCGGATGTTCTGACCGGGTAAAAGACTATTTATGTGTCCGAGTTTAACGTAACCGTACCTGTTCTGGTGCGAGTGCAGATGTTATATAAACCTGCGGAACCACATTGCAATCATTGTAGACATAACATTCATTTCACACTTCAATCATTGAGCACAGATTAATGAAGCATTTCATTATAATATAATTATTATAAGTACCAATAAACAAACATTTATTTAATGATTATCTAGATTATAAGTCATGGAAGAAGTTCCTATTGATTTAGGAAATCATTCTTGAATTTAGCAACTGATCCGAGCTGGAGTGTTCCTTATATGGAGGCCTTGGGGAAGAAAGTTATTGTTGACATGTCGTTATCAGTTGTCAGAGCTGCAGAGTCTGTGAGCTCCAGCTGGTATGAAGGCAGGCTCATTTAAAGGGAGCACACGCAGTCTTGTGTCTCCTGCCTGACCAGATGTTGAATAGATGTTGAAAGGTCAAACTGTACCTACAACCAGGGGCGTCGGACTGGGGGGGGGGGAGGGTACCGTTTACCCAGGGCCCACTGCAGGGAGGGGCCCTGAGACAGCTTTGAATAAAAATGTTTTATTGTTGTTGTTTTTTCCCCCAACTTACTTAATGTCTTAATAAACTTCCCTTTACTTGGATAAAGGGGTTAAGAAACAGAATTTCGCCTTAAAAATAATAACTGAATAATCTCTGAGGCATCTATCACCCCTTAAAAATGTGCAAAGTGGTTTAGTCCACACCAGCGGCCAGGGGCTGCACGGCTGCATGTACAGCTATGAGACATCGCAGATGCCGACAGCCAGAGCTGGAGGCAGGAGAGTCAGTCATGTCTTTTCCCAAGAAAGGGAAATCTGGCTTCCAGAAAAGAAGGAGAAAAAGTTAATTGAACAGAAGCAAGTATGGACTAGCCTAGTGAACTAGACCAAATTCTTGCTTTGCAAAGAATGGTCTAGGCATGCTCCATTGGAACCTCAGCAGCTCCTACCAGGACTCTGGCTAGCCAATCACAGCTCTCTAGAGGGGTTTCAAACACATAAAGAGCTGTGATTGGTCCATAATGGTGGGCCAATCATGCTCTATTTGCTCAGTGAACAAATCACAGAGCTTTATCCGCTTTGTGGGCCAATCAGGGCACTCTATATGCCTGGTGGGTGGGATGATGCAACAGAGTGAAACAAGAGTATGTCACATTCATTGTCCAGTGGAATGCGGAGATCATTTGAAAGGCAACGGTAGAACCCGCCCCACAACCGAGAGCCGTCAATGGAGCATGGCCAGACTAAATAATACATTTATTTAGTCTGGCTTGCCAGGCTAAGTATGGACTAGGTTTTTCAAGAAGGAAGGTGAGCAGCAGCAGAACACAGTTTTAGCTGATATTAGCTAGCTCTCAGAAGCTGCATTCATGTTAGGTGTTCAGTGTTAAACGACTTTAGTTTCACCATCAAGATCAAATATAAATTAATTATATATAAATTAATTAGTGTTATCAGTGATAACACAAATTAATTTATACATATTAATCAGAATTATTATCGCTGGCGGCCGCCGCCAATTAATTCATGGACCTCGCAGTAAAAACAGGTTCACTCTGTGTGGATATTTCAGCTCCTTCCCAGTCATGGACCAGGACAAACTTGGTATCGATGGATTCGTGGTAATCTCAGGAATGAGAAGCTGCCACTGTTTTTCGTATAGCATGATGACACTGGTGTTAGAGGATTGTTATTGACTTGGTTAGATATTTTAAGCATATTTTAAATTTCTTTATATTTGATCTTGAAAACGGACAATCTTATAATTTGGCTGATAATGCAGGGATTATAAAATTTAGAGTACCTTACATTCACAGAGAGAACCTGGTTTATTTCATGTCATATGTATTTAATATATCAATATATCAGTATTAGCAAAGCTTATCATGAACTATGACAGACATGACTGAAGAGCAGATGAAGATATCATGCCAGGCACTGATGAGAAAATATTACAAGGATCTCACAGCTGAATTTGAGAATGAGATGCTACACCTGAGAACAATACATGGTGCCACATTTCCACACATTCGGTCTCCTCTTGAGCTGCTTAATGCCATCTACAGGATGCAATTACAGCGCATTTTTGGAGAAGTTTGTATTGGACTGAGGATATTTTGCACACTACCTGTGACTGTTGCTGGGGGTGAACGGGTTTTTAGCAAACTGAAACTGGTGAAAAATTATTTGAGATCAACAATGTCCCAGGATAGACTGAACAGCCTAGCTCTTCTTTCTATTGAAAGCCAATTAGCCAAAGGATTGGACTTTAAAGATCTCATAAGTGATTTTGCTAACATGAAGACCCGTCAGTGGGCATTTACTGGAAAATAAATTCCAGGATTTTTGTTTGAACACATTGTTGGCAAATAAAAATAATTATATGTGAAGTCTGGGCATTTCACTTTTATTATGCTGGCATTTGTATTTGCTCAGTATAGAGGTTAAACTAAGATCATATTTTTTATCTTGTCTTATAGCATGACAAAAAATGTGTAAGAGAGATATTACGTAATTGAGCATGGGGGCCCACCTAGAAGACTTGTACCTAGGGCCCAGAATTTGGTGCTACACCCCTGCCTACAACTGATAGCTGGACGTTACACAGTCAAATACCATCACTACTGCATTTGGGTTTAAATTTAGATGAGTTAGAAACTCTAATTAAACTTATTGGATGGATAACCTCCAAACATTTCTCTGATTTGTGCCTTTTTATTTCCTCTCTTCCATCTGTGACATCTGATTCAGTCTCAGGAAGGTGCTGAAGGAGGCCTCAGCTTCCAGAAGGAGAGGGGAAGCTCCCTGAAACCAGTTTTAGACAATATATTTTAAGTGAACCTGGGCTTGATCAGACTTTGTAAAGTGTTTTTATCTCTTTGGACTTCAGCTGCTTAACTCTGATCTGGTGTTCAACAGAACAATCTTCTAAATTCAAGAGATGAAACCCAGATAAGTAAGGAAAGCAAGTATCAAACAGACTGAAAATATGACTTCTGAAAGTGATGACAGCTGAAGAGTTTTACTCTGACATGGTAGGCTACTTTTTATTTGAAATCCACTTTTTCAGTTTCCTGAACGTTTTCGAAAAACGACAAACGTTTTCCGCTTCAGACTATAACAGATAACAACTAAACATTTCATGTCTGGATTTTTATCACATTTCCAAAAATAAACTTTTAATCGATCAGTTTCTGACCGGATGAGCCGTCACCCTCACCTCTGACACGCCGCCTTCGCAGGTCTGGATGCGGGTCAAGATCGCAGCTGCAGGGTCCGGGATCGGAGAACCATCGGTACCGGACAGGATCTGCTGCTCCGAATCAGAGACGTCCCTCTGCGCTTTCGCACCCAGCTTCTCATCCTCCCCCTCAAGTGGTCGGTCTGGGGTGACCGGGGACGTTTCTCCGGGAAGAGTGCCTCCTCTCCACTGGATCTTTAGCCCCCGGATGTCCAGCTGTTTCAGCACCGCCAGGAGGAGCGCGTGAAGGGCGCTGAAGTTGACGGAGCTTTCGTGGGGTGTTCCGATGGATACGTTTAACAAATCGAATAAGCTGATGCTCTCCGACATGTTGGTTTGTGTCGGAGTAAATATTGTTAAAACAATTAAACTAAGCTGCGTCCGACTGTCAGCGATTTAGCTACTGTCCGTTACAATAAATACCGACAGACACAGCGGGTAGTGTCAGTCTCCAGAAGTCTGTTTGGTTTGGTTACCGGTTACCAGGTCCCTCATTCCACCAGCGGAGGGAATCACGGAGCTTGATACATCATATTGGAGCGGTCAACAGAAAACAACGGCCCCCGGATGTAGAGGTAGACAAGTTAACCGGAAATAGCCATGCGTTTTTTCACAGTAAGTAAATTATAACTAATCCTTAGGCTAATACTAAACAACTGAGGCTTACATAATGATGAAATTGACTTATTAAATATTTTTTGACTCTGACATAAAACAAACTCAATAAAGTTGGGATGTACCGTGAAATTATTCACACTAAGTTGCTTTTATTTTGAAGTGCTAATCGGAATAACAATTTTGTAGCGATTCACTTCACGCAGCCTTGTACCACGTTGAACAACTCTCAGCGTTGCTCGTTGCTAGGGCAACAAGAACCGGTCGAGCTGCTTTTGAGGAACGGGAAAATCTCGCGTTTTTCTAATTCACGTTTACTGACAATTGTTTAGCGACATCATTGATGTTTCAGCTTGGATCTTGAAATAAACAGGCAACTAATTACAGTGTATATAGCCAATAAAATTTTTTATTAAATGCTTTGTTAAGTAAAAAAAAAAAAAATACACACACACACACACACACACATACATATATTCAAAATCTTAGGGTTGGGCGATATGGACTAAAATCAATATCACGATATACTGAGCATTTCACCTTGATAACGATAAATGGACGATAACTACAGGTAAGTGCAGAAACCAAAGTCATCCACTAGATGGAGTTGTCACATGTTTATGTTGAGTCACATTTTATGTGGTACGACATGAATGTTGCCAACCTACACACATTTTTCAATTATCAAATTTATTGACATGGGAAACATCACCTTGATAAAGGTCAGAAATTTCGATAATGATAAATATTTTTATTCATTGCCCAGCCCAGTCACTGACTGGGACCAGGAAACGGGACCACATCAGTCCGGTTCTGGCCTCCCTGCACTGGCTTCCGATTTGCTATCGCTCACAATTCAAAATCCTCGTCTTTGTTTATCATTTCTTCCAGGGTGGTGGTCCCCCCTATCTGGCCACTCTCCTGAACAAACATTCCCCATCACACGCTCTGCGCTCCTCTGACCAAGGCCTGCTCGCTGTCCCTCGTTCTAGGTGTCATACCCGTGGGGACCGGGCTTTCTCAGTCCTAGCGCCGTCACTCTGGAACCAGTTGCCACCCTAAGTTAGGCTGTCCCCATCTCTGCCAGTCTTTAAGAGTCACCTAAAAACACACCTCCTCCGCTTGGCGTTTCCAGAACATGTTTGATTTTGGCCCTCTTTTATGTTGATTTTATCTCAGTTTTCATTGGTTCACTCTATCCATCCACTCAATCCAAATGTGTTTCACACATTTACCAGAATGTTTCATCTATCTTGCAATTTCTATTTTGTAATTTGAATTGCTTTTATTGTTGATTTACTCAATATATTTACCTACAACTATACCATGTTCAGCGCTTTAGGTTTCCTGACAGGGTTGCGGAAGGCGCTTTATAAATAAAGCTTTGATTGATTGATTGATTGATTGAGCCCTAATATATAATTTTTTTAGTTTTTTGCTTTACTTGTTTTAGAACTGTGTAAAATGCCATCTGTGTTGTTTAGTTCCTTTCCTGTCCTGTTTTGCTTTAATCAGGAAGAGCTCAGTAATAAAAGTTAATTTAAATTTAATCATGTCAACCTTTTAAAGTAATCTATTCACCCTTCATCAGTCACTTTTGCACCAGTGTGTCAAGCAAATACATAAAAAGATAAAACACACAGCTAAGGCTCAAAATAATGATTTATTGATAAAAAAAACAAGCAGTGGAATGTCGATTTCGATTCTTAATCACCATATTCAAGTATAAAATAAAAATCACCTTTGTGGATTATTTCCCTTGACATCCTTGATTGCAGTTATTCCCATAATAACATTAAGCAAAATCAACAAGAACATCAAAAGAACGCATGTCACTTTCAGAGTAATAAACTTAAACTATTGTGCTGCTTTGATTCAGATCAGTTTAGTTTTACTTCATCTGATTGATTGAAGTCTGCAGCCTCAGTTTTTAAGTTTGTTCAATGTGCAACATATTTAAAGACAGGCAAGAAAAAAAATAACAGTTTTATTACTTATGTTTGACTAAAGTACCAGAACTCAGTTTCATTTAATGAGTTGACCTTCTTCTGACCAAACACAAATACATTCTGTCAGCAGATTTAGGCTTTAATAAGAAACATGCTCTCAGTGACACATACAGCTTTAAGTGTTTTCTAAGAAAGCACCTTGTGTTTGCAGGAGACTTTTCCAAATGGTCTGTGGGTCATATCTGACAGCTTTCTTTAAACTAGTCCTAAATGCTGCTTCTGTTTTCAACATCATTATCGTTCTTTGAGTCAAAAACAGCTGATTTACTCTCAGATATCTGAGTTTTCATCCCGCCGTCTCACTGTTGCCAGAAACGCATCAAAAAAAGTTTCCTAAAACATTCCCTGTTGGATTGTTTGAGGTGAGAAAAGGTTGAAGAACAAAGAAAGATGTTCATGTTCCTTCATCCACAAACAACCTCCTGCTACCAGAGCTAAACGCAGTGAGACAAAAGTAATAATGAGACAATCACTGGAACGCAGAGACGGTTTATAGGTAATGAGATCTGGTTCTAGTTGCAGCTAAACCAGTCAGGTAAACGTGTGAACAGGAATTTCCCAAAGACTTCAGGTTTGAAACCAGGTTTCCCTTTAAACTGGATTTCTGTCGAAGAAAACCTCACATCTGCGTCATGACGAGGTCATTGACCCTGGAGGGGCTCAGTGTCAGCGTTCGGTTACGTCTGTGTGTCTTACTTTAGAAGTCTGGATTGTTTCTGGTCTTCTCTCTTCAACAAAAATATAATTATAGCTTCAACAGTTTAAGAGCAAATGGTGTGTGTGTGCATGCGTACATGTGTGTGTGTGTGCGTGCGTGTGATTTACCCATAAAGCACCTAGATGTTTTCTGAGTGATTTTAAACAGACGTCTATAGGGCCAATTCAATCCTGATCCCGTCCTTCTGTCTTTACGTTTTTCTTCCAAGCAGCCAGAGTTTTAAAGAGGTCTTGATCGATTCTCCCCTTTCTGAAGGTCTTTAAAAATGTCTGGAGATTCTCAGTTATTCAGGACACAAGATCAGAAGTTATGAGTCTTCATGAAACAAGCAAGTCCAAATGAAAATGTGTTAATACGTTCACTCAGCGCCACTCCTTGCACCTGACCACTTTCTGATGAGAGCTCCTTTTCAAACAGAGCAAAAAGCAGAGCTGAATCAGGACCTCTGCACGGTTCTGTGTGTATTAGTGTTGTATTTACAGCTACTGCTCAAAAGAAATACTCGTAATTATTTGGTCTTTTAATGGATTTGTGCTCTTGATCGCATTTAGAGTTTATCTCCAGAGTCAAACCAAAGTCCTCGCATGCACCCAGAGCAGCTGGACATAGACAACCCGTTATTCTCTCATATACCTGCAGCAGATCCATTTCATTAGCTTCTAATCAATAGTGCTCGACACTTTATCCTCCACCATTTCAAGCAAACGAGTTTCAAATAATTAAGTGATAATAAAACTGTGTAAAAGGAAAAAAGGGAAGAAGTTGGGCATGAAACCGAACAAGGTACATCTGCTGAGGACACACCTCCTCCTTCAGCTCTCTGGTTTCATCAGGATAAATAAACCACTAATAAACTGGGCAGCTCAGTAAAAACTAAACGTACCACAGCATCAGTCTTCCACGTGACAGCCCTGTTCGCGTTGCTTTATCCAGCTGTGGGAGCAAAGCACTTCCAGATGTTCCTTCTTCATCCTGGTTCAGATGCTACCATAGTCCGAGTCCCGCCTGATGGACTCGGCCCTCCACTCAGCTGCAAAAAAAGAGATGGTTCCCAGAAACCCGACAACGATGAGGATGAGCAGCTGCCAGTGGAGCAGCAGGTAGTTACTGTAGTAGAAGGCCAGAGCGGCCGTGATGGACTGCAGAGAGAACAACTTGTTAATCGAGCTCGACGTGAAGAAAAGAGCGGCTGCTGCTGTAATCCTCACCTGGATGAACTTGAAGACGGCGAAGGCGGGAGCGCTGTTGTCATGGAACACAAACCCTATGATGCTCAGGAGCTGCGTGTTGAAGCAGCTGTCGCCCAGGCCAAGGAGGAAGCTGCAGAGCAGCGCCACCCCAACACTGAAACAGAAAAAAAGGAAACATCCCATCCTCTTATTAGAACAGTCTCTTCTTCACTAACCAGCTTCAGCAGCAGAACATTAAAATAAAGAGTGATGCAGTAACTTGATTAATAACCGCTGTCTCAGTCTGCACAGACGCTCTTTGGGGGGGGTCTTTACCTGGGGCTGATGAAAGCCTCTAGATCTGTTCCCCGCTCTGGAGCAATGGGAGCATCACTGGCAATGTTGAGGAAAATTAGAAAAAACGCAACAAAGTGAGTGATGAGTCCCAGCAGAACCACAGGATTCCTGCCAAAACGGTGGTTTTTGTTCAGCATCCCAAAGACGCCCCCTCCTGGCCAGAGAGCAGACAGGAAACAGGATGAATCGTCGACAGGGCCAACGGCACAACAAATGAAAGACGACTCACCTAAGATCTCGCCGATGCCGATGCAAATCCCAGATATCCCAATTAGACTCTTTGCATCGGTACCAAAGCTCGTCATGGCTCCGATACACGTCCCGTATACCCCGCTGTAGAAGGTGAGTTCCAGGCCTGCCGCGGAGCAGAGGATTACTTACACTAGCTGGAACCTTTTAGATACTAAATATCCTCATCAGAGACTGGCCCACCCCTCCTGAAACCACCCAGAAGCAGGAAAACAAACGGTATCCGATATAGCGCCTTCTAGGGTTCTACAACCCCCCAAGGCACTTTACAACACAATCAGTCATTCATCCATTCAGACGCCGGTGGTGTTGAGCTACACTGTAACCACAGCTGCCCTAGGGCACTCGGGCAGAAGCAAGGCTAGCGTACACTGGCACCACCGGTCCCTCCGACCACCACCAGCAGACGAGGTGGGTGAAGTGTCTTGCCCAAGGACACAATGACAGACGGAGTTCGATCCCACAATTCTCTGGTTACTGGGCAGGCAGTTAACATTTTAAAAAACCTTTATAAAAACTAAATTAATTATATCAATTAGTTTGAAAACAGGAAACCAACTCATCTGAAGACACACACGTAACCGGTTTACCACAAGTCCAAATCCCCCAGAACTGTGGTTTTCCCACTCCATTCTAGGTTATCACCATTAAAAACAACAAGGGCTGATCAAAGATGTCATGTAAACACAGATAAAACTAGCATGAGGATTAAAAAGTAACAGATGCTAAAGGGGCTTTGATTTCACCCACCAGAGTATCCTATGGAGACGCTCAGCAGCAGCATTTCTTTGGTGACAAACATTTTACAGGCTTTGACTGGAAACAGAGGAGCACAAGCTAAAGAACTGAACATCAAGATGTTTTATTAGTAAAAATAATGTTGTGAATGAGCTTACTAAACGCGTCCAGAGCCTTCGAACAGAGGCTGGAGTGAGACGCGCTGCAGGCAGGAAAGAAAAAACAAAAACAAAGATGAGACATTCTTTAGAAAGACTACATCAACATTTCTGCAATACCCCCCCCCCCCCCCAACAGCTATTTAGACAATCCACATGTTCTGTTGTCACTTTCACCTTCTCATCTCATCCCTAAGCCAGTCTCAGTCGCCGTGGCAACTGTATTACAGTGGTTTTGAAGACGAATGTAGAAAAGGCAACAAAGGATGGTGTTTACAAAGAAAGGTCGCCTGTCTGGTTGTGTTCTGTCCCGCTCTGCACGACTCCAATCCGTCTTCCGGGAAAGGATCTCCTCGTCTACTCATCACAGTAAATGGAGAGGTCTTGTTTAAAACACACCAGAAGCGCAAAGGTTTCAAGTCGCCTGAGAACAGAAGTCTGCCAAAAGTCAGCAGCGAGTCTGAACTCGACACGTCTTAAAGAGACCAGCTTCAAGGCAGGAATTCAAGATTTTAATGTCTAACTGAGGTTTTTGTTGTATTCAATAAAATAATGAAATGTAATTAAATGTATCTATACTTATTACATTTTTTTAATCAGTTTATAAATGAAACTGGAGTTTTAGATCTTTTTCAGAAACACGATTTTGTTCCACCGGGCGTTAAACACATCTGGAATGAAGTTTTATGTGATTTTGTTTTAGTTTCCTTTCAGTCACACCGGATTAAACCTTATGTAACATTTATCCTCACTTCCTTGAATCTCTACAGGAATAAAGACATCATCACCAGAACCCACAGACTAGTTTTACATTTAGGTGAGATGGACTCTGGTGATCCTGCAGAAGCTGAAAAGCAAACTGCAAACTGAACTAAATCACCAACGCCAAAAGCAGATGTGAGATATCAAAAGTGGTGTGCTGTGGGTGAAGCTGTGCTGTGACCAACACAGAAACCAGCTCTCTGGTGAATAAAGCACAGACCTGATTGCATCAACTTTATCTTGGAGCTACAACAAACATCTGATGAGATGGTTTCACCTTCATATTAAAAACTAATATTGTGAAACGTAAAAGTCAAGTTGTCACAATTAGAGGTCGATCAATATTGGTTTTTCTGTTGCCGATACTGCCAATTTTTATGGGCCAATTTTCATGGCCAGTATCCAGATGTTTTCCATCTTATTTTCATGCTAAAATGTCACTAATTACATCCATTTTGAACTCTGAACTTAACTTTGTGCACTGCTTAAGCTTGGTTTATGCTTGACAGCGAGGTTCGCGTGGCAAAATTGCGTCATTTTAACAACCACGCCCCTCCACCGCGCCTCTGCACGGCCCAAACTTTCCGCACCGCGCACCTAGGAAATTTTCTAACCACGCGGACAGTCGGACGCGTAAAAACATGGCGGACAGGCAAGAACTAGTATGGCAGAGGTTTGTAAATACAGACATTTGTATGATTCAGCTCTCAGAGATCACCGTGATCAACATGTTGTTAATAATTCTTGGAGAAAAATAGCTCGCACTGTCGGAAAAGACGAGGACGCTGTTAAAAAATGCTGGAATGCCATGTTGTAAACAACAGTAATTTTTACTTCTACCATGGTGTAGTGTTGGATGCATGCCGTAGAGCTCCATGCTGCCCCCTACAGTTTGGGAGAATATTGGCTCGCCGCAGAGACAAGCCGCATGAACCATAAACGCTGCGAGTTGTGAAACGCGTTCCATCCGCGAGCCGCATCACCAAGTGGAGAGCAAACGCGTCAAGCATAAACCAAGCTTTAGTTAAGTCAGACACCAAAATACAAATAATTTAGATGATTTATTACGCAGATGGGTATTAGGGAATATAAAAAAAACATTTAAATTCTGCTACAGTGGATTCCACCTTCCTCAGGATCCACTGATTTTCCTCTTTCCTAATCACTCTCTCCCTTTCTTTACATTTTTAATCACAATTGTCCATTTTTGATCATTTGAAATATATTGTTAACCATTTTCTAAATTATTTTTTATATTTTTACATTTTTTGTTTTTGTGAAGCGCCTCATGATTTTTATCTTTAGAGGCGTTATAGAAATGATATTTTCTTCTTCTTCTTCTTCTACAGCAGCGGACTGCCCAAGGATGTGCCTGGCTTTAAAACGGCTTTACTAAGGGCAAATATTGGCTGGTGCCAACGTATAAATGGCGGTAAATATCAGTCTGTTATATTTGTCGGACTACCTCTAGTTGCAACATTAAAGTTTTACCTGCATCTGAATGAAATACGTTTGATTTTGAGTTTCTGCTCTGTGTCCTTTATCTGCCTCCATGGTCTGAATTGAGTTCTGTGTTGGCTCAGCTTTTTAAATGGAAAAAAACAAAACTCCAATAACATCCTCAAGAACTTTTCTAATCTGTTCCCAGTTCAGGAAAATGATCCTAGCCAGAAAGTTTTAGGGGTTTTATTTTGTTTCTGTGCAGATACTTTCCAGAATCTGACCCAGAGTAAACAAGGGTTGTCACACGTGACATCCTGTGCCTCACCTGAGTATGGAGGCATCGTTGGAGTCCGTCTGCAGCAGCGACTCCGTCACCTCAGAACGAGATGAAGATTCCGGGTCAGGCTTCCGGATCAGGAAGAAAAGGAAACAGCCGACTAAACTGATCACCGTTAGAGAGATGAACACCGTCCGGCGGTCCTTGTCTGAGCCAGACAACATGAGTCAGATGCCTAAATAAGCTTTCTAGTGAATCAGCACAAGCATACGATTCTAAAAACAGCAAGGCAGAGATTAGTTTAGGAGCAGCTGGAGTCATACCAGTGATGTGCACATGTCCGTGCCAGGCACAGTAGATGTACAGGTTACCAAAGAATAAACTGAAAACAAAAGAAGCAAAAAAAAAAAATTAATATTCAAACATATTCTTACCATCTGAACAAAATCTAACTCAAATTAATTGCAACCAGTTTACTCTGAGTTGTATTTAAGATGATTTACATGTCTGAAATTTCTGCACCTTGAATATTTCTTCTTTGTTTCAGAATATTTTTAATTGATGGATCGGATTTTAGGCAATGATTTTAAAAACCCACAGGCCAAATGGGGCCTAAACCATACCCCTTTTATCCTGATGAGCACATTTCATGAAGTCAACAAGTAACATCTTAATCCAGTAAAAAGGGACGCAGAATGAAGCCACATCCGAGGTGAATTTACCTGAACTGCATTAGAGACCAAAATATGCCGCTGTTTCTGCCAATGGTGCTGTCAGTGGAGTTGATGGTGAGCACGTTTCCCTGAGCCGTCCAGAGAACTAAACAACACGAATCAAAGGATCAATACCAAAAAGCAAAAGTGGTAGAAATGTTTTTGGCATCTCACTTCCCTACCTGCCGCTGCTATCCCGACCAACACTGATGCTGTGTAAAAGCTCCATGTGAACGGGTTGATGAACACAGCGATGTAAGCGCTGTAAAAACACACAAAAAAACCCCACATGTAAACATATTTCAAGAGTCTGAAATAACACAACATGATTCAGACGCGTCAGTGGGAAGAGACGCACCTGTACAAAAGGCCACTAACGAACATGGAGACCTGAGGCCCGATAACAGTCACCACGGAGGGGGCGATTAGGTTGGATGCAGAGAAAACTCCATAGATGATAGCCATGCTGCAAAAATGGTTCACAAACTATGTTTAGCTAACACACGGAGACTAGTGTGGCATTTTTTATTATGGTCGTGTTGAAAGTTTATTAAAAATGATAATAACATCTTGGACCACTGGAATGGTTTAATCTCAGAGATTTCATTAACACAATTCATCAATTAGGGTCAAATCTACAAAGTCAGACAAGGAAAGTAGAATAATGACATATTATTAATAAAAAATAAGCGTCCACCTCCTAACTTTACCTGGTATATCCACTCCCATGAAACTCTGTGCTGTTGAAGCTTTTTATAACCGTTTGCTGCAAACAAAACATACTTAAATGTAGGATCATCTGTCAGAGTATTTGTATTTTATCCAGATTGGACGTCAGGAAATCCAGCCCACCTCTATATTCCCACATGTCTGAAAGGCAGTGAACATGAACATAAAGCCAAATCCGAGGATGATGATGTTTAAAAGCTTCTTCCTCTCTGGATCCATCTTGGAGAATTTCTTGAATTTCTTTTAGATAAATGCATAAAAAGAAACAATAAAACATGAGCAGGAGGAGGAGGAGGGAAATGCAGATCAAGAGTTCGTTTTGAGGAAATTTGAATGACTAAGCAAAAATCAAAACCAAACACTGACAAAACTGTTGTTTTATGACTAACTCACAAGCGGGACGTTTCACACCATCGACATACAACACAATACCACAAATAATTAATTATTTGGACGTTACAGAACGCCATCATCATTTATGATTAACAAAAATGGCTAATGAGCTCTTCTTTCACCAGTTAAAAAAAAATCTGGTGTTCTTATTGCTTCAGACAGAAGCAGGAGAGTGAGAAGTCATGTAAAAAATACGAAAGTAACTAAATTAGCAAGAATAAATAACTCACCGACAACACTGAGGACGTTTGGCTAACCTCGTAGCTGCTTCTCACTGTGGTTTCAGCTGCCTAGTTTGTTTCGTATCAAAAATCTAATTTCCTTGGCCATTTATCATCTCCAAAACAATTCCTAAAGCTACTTAATGGGAGCGTCTTCCTGATGTGAACGAAAGATTTTCAGGACCGGACAGACAAGTAGTCATGTGAATGAATCAGCTGATCAACGCTGCGCGCACCAGGAACAAGCTAGCCAAGCTAGCCATTTTAACATGTTTGTGTTACTTAAAGTGCTTTGAGCTTTAAGTGCGTTACCTGTTTAAAATATAACATACACCTCAACCATTTTAGTATCAAACTGATGCAAACTTTAGAGCTTCGAGATATAACAAACCGTCTAAACTAATAAGCTAACAAATGCCGAAAGGAAAACGCAACCATTTCCGGTCAAAACGCGTCACGAAAAACTCGCGATAATATGATTCTTATCAATGCACAACTTATGTCAAAATGTATTTATATAACCATTATAAACATTTATCAAATTATTAGATCGCATTATCAATTGTATCCAAACACTGGAAATATTATTGTTTTAATGACACTTACTACATTTAATATACTCAGGACACGAAACTTTTTAAAGTATGTTTGTTTATTGTTTCTGAAACAATTCTACTTTGTAGAATACTACTATGCTCTAGAAAAAGCCTCTGAGACTGAAACAAAAGTGCTCCCCGAGTCATTCAACGTAGCACGAAAGGCGTATTGTACATAATAATTCTACGTAACAACCATTCACCGTACAACACAAGGTCGTACTGGAGCGTGGCAGACCCGTAAACATGAGCATAACCGCAGGAGCATAACAGAGACACCGCCATATTGGATGGGTTTCCTCACTGTCCAAAGAGTGGGTCCGTTTTTTTTTTTTTTTTTTTTTTTTTTTTTTTGCAGCCTACCGTTGCAACAACCGGCATACTGTTGAAAACAGATGACGTGGGAATACTATTTACTTTTCTAGCCTACCTGATGGGATTTTATATTTTATTTTATTTTGTTAAACTATATTTACATTTTAATTATAATGTTATACCATGTGTCTGATATATTTTATAAACTTGATGATGTAACCCAGAAGCTAGAACCTTAATGAGGTATTAACTAATTGGCTTACTAATATGATCCATCCTCAATTTAGATAAAATATAAAATATAAATTAAGGAAATTAACAATACTAATTAATAGATATCTAATTAACTAATAGATAATTTCATAATGAATTATTGGAAGGGTGAATAACTAAAATAACGAGTTTAATATTAAACATCGGTTAAAACAAGAATCTTGAACATCCCTAACAGAAACAGAAGAGGAAAGCTGTATACTATTGGTCCAGGTGGGAATCTGAAATTTCATTGGCTGAGAGAAATAAGTCCCGCCTCCGCGAAATAAAACCGTGCGACGCAGCTGAGCGAGAGGAGAGACAAACGGCTGTGCAGCACGCAGATACAGAAAGCAAAGACTGAGCGGTTAGAGAGAGAGAGAGAGAGAAAAAAAAAACAACGGTCGAGGCCGTGAAGAACCCTGATTTGGGTGCCGCATAGATAGAGGGAGAGGCGGACTTGACTCCTTCTAATAAGAGCTAGGAACTTGGAACCAACGCGGTGAGTAAAGAAAAAAGAAGAGAAAAAGCTAACGATGCAACTTAAAAAAAAAAAAAAGGAAACTTAAATAGCTTATCAAATTAATTCCATTCTTATAGATTTGTGTGGAGACGACAGAGTGAACCAATCCTCTGTAGGAGGGAACCGTTGGAGCGCGTTGGTGAGTGAATGAGATTAAATTCAGTAAATTATTAAATTCAAAAAGCTAATTACAGCAACCGAGGTGACAGCAGTGGGCTGCTAGACGTTAGATCCCAGGAGTTAACATCTCAAACTACCAGTTAACGGTGGTAGGGCATATAGGAGTTAACGGCTCAAACCGCCAGTTAACGGCGGTAGGGCATATGGGATTCCCAGGAGTTAACGGCTCAAACCGCCAGTTAATGGTGGTATGGCCTAGATGTACAAGGTCCTCAGGGGCGTTATAGCTAACGCCATAGAATTAGCAATGCGTCCCTTAACCAAACATTTAATAATAAAAAAAATAGATAAATAAAAATAAATAAAAGCTAACTGATTAGGGAGGAATTATTTTACAAAGGTGGACCAAAGGACCAGAATTTATATTTTGTTGAATTTTGTTATAGAACATTTTATTTATTTATTTATTTATTTATTGTGTTACAGATATACAAGGTGTCACAATGCTGTATAGAAACACAACTAAATGTATCCTTGTTGTCATGAATGTATTTCTTGTTGAATAGTGTAGAGTAATAGAATCTAACTGAGCCTATTGAGCTGAACAATTGTTGTCATATGTAATTATATTTCCAGAGCTACTGAGAATTATTTTAATAGACAATCAAATTGATGTTATGTTAGTTGAACTGTGAACCCAAACATGATTGGCTATGCCAATAGAGTGAAGCATTTGTTTAAGTCTGTAAGACTTTATGCTGTGATGTGACGAGAAGGGTCGATGCCAACTTGCTAACAGTCCTGTTGTTTACAGGCTGGGTTTTTTTTTTCCTTGGGTTTGATCCCGACTCCTATGATCACTCACTTGGAACGAGAACTGGATTTCTTCCTGACGAGGGAGATGGCGAGCCTTAACCACTGAACGAACCAGGACATCTCAAGTAACTGAAGAGCAGACTGCTCTCTTCTGTGAACAATCTCAACGGTGTGGTAGGAAAAAATCGCACCACCGGACTCTGACTTTCACCCCAAGCGTGGGGATTTGACTTGACGCCGGCTGACTTGTGACTCATATGATCAAATCTCATACCGACCATTTTACTATTGTCGATTGTTTTCATCTGTTTTTGTGTGTTATCTTTATGTGTTATATTTCCCATTATTATTAAAATTTAGTATATAAACCGTTTCATGCTATACCCGTGACTCCAGTCATTCTTAAACAACCTCCAATTCTCCCCGAACCTAATTATTGGCCCATTTGTTTATTTTTTCTTTTAATTATCTTATTGTATCCTGTAATCCGGTTACATAAAACTTGGCGAGCCAGCCAGGAGAATTGTAGAGTTGTTACCTTAGCTAACCATTGACTGACATCATAAGAGTGCCTGGAGGTCACAGTGGTTTGCCATTTTGGCATTATTGGTACTTTTGAGTGTTTTAAAATGGAAGTTGTGAAAACAGAAAAGGTCAAAGTTTCAAATGCTGTTTTAATCAGTGGGTTAACTGATACAGACCTTGATAACGAAGTCTTTGGGTTTATGGAAGGATTCGGACCAGTTAACAGGCGCATTAAGTTACCAAACTGTGATCAGATTATTGTGGAGTTTCAACATGAAGCCACTGTTAAGGAATTAAAGAAACAATGTTTACCCTATGACAAACCTTGTACTAGGAACCCAGATGTTTTCTTCCATATTCAAGACCTAGCCAGCGCGTACAGTCTAGAAACTAGCACATCTGCCACTGATGCCTATCTGTCAGAGCTCAGGGACATAGCTGCGCGTAGCAATCAATCATTTAAAGACCTTCTAATGGAGGAACTGGCAAAAATTGGGGAATCTTTAGGAAGGGATACCCATGCATCTGAACCAGTCACTGAACCAGAGCCAATGCTCCATAGTGACCAAGTTACATATTCCCTGCCTTTAACACCAGAAGTTAACTATATGAACAACTCAAAGGACAATTGTCCACCTACAGAGACTGGAAAACAAAACCCTTGCATTCCACCAAATCTTTTAAACACACCTGAGGTTCAGCGAGTTATTGTGGAACACATTGTTAAAAGCAGTGAGGTTATCCCTCCGCCTACTTCACAATACAGACTAAAACCGTTCTCAGGGCGAGTTCCACACCCTTCTTTTGAAACTGACTATGATACTTGGCGTAGTAGTGTAGTGTTATGCATAAATGATCCTTCACTCACCAAGTCCCAAATTGTACGAAGAATCGTGGAGAGTCTGTCAGCCCCAGCAGCGAGCATCGTTAAAGCTCTTAGTCCAAAATCCGACCCGGAAACGTACCTTGAACATCTCGATTCAGCTTACGCAGCTGTCGAAGACGGCGACGAGCTCTTTGCTCGCTTCTTAAACACAAACCAGGACAGTGGTGAAAAACCTTCCGATTACTTTCAGAGGTTATACACCTTGTTAAACCTAGTTATTCAGAGGAATGGAATTTCCTCCAGTGACGCCGACCAGCAGCTGCTCAAGCAGTTTTGCAGAGGCTGTTGGGACAGCTCGCTGATTTCAAACCTGCAACTCGAACAAAAGAAAGACAACCCGCCTCATTTTACAGCACTTCTCCTCAAACTGCGCACTGAAGAAGACAAACAGGCTACTAAAGCAGCACGCATGAAACAACACTTAGGGGCACAACGAACTAGAGTGTATTCAAATGTGCAAACAACATGCTCTCAGAGTAAAAACACTTGTGAACTGGAAATAGATGATAACTGTGATGACTTACGCAAACAAATCGCTGAGCTCAGGAGCCAAATTGCACAGCTTAAGGTTAACAACACAGATAAAAAGGCAAAGAAAACTCAAAAAGAGTCAAAACCCCGTGTGGGGACTAAAATTCCAGATGAGCCCAAACAGATTCAGCAGATAACAGCAGTGGTGCCCAGACCAAAGCCTGGATACTGTTTTAAGTGCGGAGAAGATGGGCACATAGCTTCTAGCTGTAGCAACGAGCCAAATCCAGCACTAGTTGCAACTAAAAGACTTGCTCTTAGACAGAAGCAGCGCGAGTGGGAGATGTCAAAGCCAATTGCTCAGTCTCCTCCTTTAAACCGGTAGAAGCTCCTATCGTGGGACAGATAGGTGCTAAAGTAGAACCAAGTCCCTCTAAGGAAAGGACAGAGAGACTTTTTTGCAAGCCAGTTCATGCTCATTCAG
Source organism: Nothobranchius furzeri (assembly GCF_043380555.1). Lineage (NCBI taxonomy): Eukaryota > Metazoa > Chordata > Actinopteri > Cyprinodontiformes > Nothobranchiidae > Nothobranchius > Nothobranchius furzeri. The sequence continues at coordinate 17,360,432 of NC_091745.1, forward strand.
TGCCAAAACTTCCCAAAAGATTAGTGGGTGGGCGATGCACAGCTACAGTCTCAGTTAACAGTGTTGAATGTAATTGTTTACTGGATTCAGGGTCCCAGGTAACCACCATTGCCAATTCTTTTTACCAAGAACACTTACCTGACCTCTCAATTAAACCCATCAGTAATCTGTTAGAAGTCGAGGGCGCAAACGGTCAAGCAGTTCCTTATTTAGGATACATAGAGATAAGTGTCACATTTCCAAAAGAGCTCGATCAGTCTGGACTTGAGTTACCTACCCTTGCGTTAGTGGTTCCGGATATAAGCTCAAACTCTGATACACCACTACTCATTGGCACAAACACACTCGATCCTTTGTATGAGCAATTGTCTGCCAATAACTTACCTGATTCCAAGGCACTCTCTTATGGGTACCAACACGTGCTAAAAGCCTTAGCAGTCAGAAAAAAACAAAGCAAAGATGGACGAGTTGGTGTGGTGAAGCTTCGAGGGAGAACCCAAGAAGTTCTCCCTGCAAATAAAAAACTGTTACTAGAAGGGTTTATGCAACCCAGCCAAAACAAGCATGAGCCTTATGCACTCATTGAACAACCCACCAATGGTTCTCTACCAGGGGGTATAATTGTAGACTGTTGCCTCATTTCCTTACCTTCACATGGTCCATACAAAGTACCTGTTGTACTAAGAAACGAAACTAACCATGACATCACATTACCCACTAACTGTGTGATCGCTGAGTTAGTTAAAGCCGATCGTGTTATGCCATATCCAGAACCTGACAAAAGTGATCAGAAAGTACTTGCGGCGTGTAGTTCGCAGCAACAGACTTCACCTTCAAACCCTCCTCTCAGTTTTGACTTCGGTACTTCGCCCTTGTCCGAAGAATGGAAAGGGAGGATCACCAACAAACTTAACACTTACTCCGATGTGTTTTCGCACCACGATCTTGATTTTGGTCATACACAACAGATAAGACATCACATCAACTTAAAAGACGAGACCCCATTCAAACAGAAATCTCGGCCGATCCATCCACATGATTATGAAGCCGTGAGAAAACATTTGGAAGCCCTCTTGGAAACCGGTATAATAAGAGAGTCGGAGTCTCCATTTGCCTCACCAATAGTGGTGGTTCGGAAAAAGAATGGTGAGGTACGTCTATGTATAGACTATAGAAAGCTTAATCTGCAAACCATTCGCGACGCATATGCCCTGCCTAACTTGGAGGAGTCCTTTTCTGCTCTCGCTGGATCACAGTGGTTTTCTGTGATGGACCTCAAGTCAGGTTACTATCAAATAGAGATGTGTGAAAAGGATAAACCTAAAACTGCTTTTGTTTGCCCGTTTGGGTTTTATGAATTTAACCGTATGCCACAAGGAATAACAAATGCTCCAAGCACTTTCCAACGGGTTATGGAAAAGTGTATGAAGGACATTAATCTGAAGGAAGTGTTAGTTTTCCTAGACGACTTGATCGTCTTTTCCAACTCCTTGGAAGAACACGAAACCAGACTTTCTCACGTTCTTGAACGGCTTAGAGAATACGGACTCAAGCTATCACCAGATAAGTGTCGTTTTTTCCAGACATCTGTGCGTTATCTTGGACATATAGTATCTCGAGATGGCATAAAAACCGATCCAGATAAGGTGGAAGCACTCAAAACATGGCCGAAGCCTCAGACTTTGAAGGAACTCCAATCTTTCTTAGGATTTACCGGTTATTACCGACGCTTCGTTAAAGATTACTCAAATATTGTCAAGCCACTAACATCTCTCACGGCTGGTTATCCACCCAAACGGAAAAACTTTAAAACACCACCATGTAGATCAAAGTACTTGAACCCCAAAGAACCCTTTGGGAATCGTTGGAGCCAAGACTGTGAGAAGTCCTTTCAAACTATTATTGAAAAACTTACCACTTCGCCAGTTCTTGGCTACGCTGACGCAAAACTCCCATATCTAGTACACACAGATGCTAGTACGACCGGACTGGGTGCAGCGCTATACCAAGTGCAAAACGGTGTCACACAGGTAATCGCTTATGCAAGTCGCGGTTTAAGCTCTAGTGAAACTAGGTACCCTGCGCACAAGTTGGAGTTTCTAGCCTTAAAGTGGGCCATAACAGATAAGTTTCATGACTATTTGTATGGGAACACATTCACTGTCATTACTGATAATAATCCGTTAACTTACCTCTTAACAACGGCAAAACTCGATGCAACGAGCTATCGTTGGCTAGCTGCGTTGTCCACCTATAATTTTGACATCAGATACCGTGCAGGTACACAGAACGTTGACGCGGATGGCCTGTCTAGGAGGCTGCATGATAAACCTGAAGACAACTCAAAATTCACTGAGGAATGCCAACGACTAGATGAGTTCCGATCTCATCTTTCATCCTCTGTCAAAGAAGTCGAGCTTCAACTTCAAGCCGAAGCAGTGAAGGCAACATGCCAAAAGCACATGGTCTTGGATGAGGCTGATTCTCCTTGTGGTTTAGTTCAGTCACTTGCCATGTCTGCAGCGGCCATTCCAGACCTATTCCAGTTGGAAGACAATAGTGACAGTTTCTTTGCTGTGCCCAAGTATAACCATGCTGACCTTGTCTCCTTGCAGAGGAAAGATCCAACCATTGGCCGAGTCATTCAGCTGCTTATGACTGACAATAAACCGCCAACTGATACTATTGCAGAACCCCCGGTGGTTCTTAACCTTTTGAGAGAGTGGAAACGGTTTGAGTTTCAAAATGATTTACTGTACCGGAGACGCCAATTAGGACCAGAGACATCATTGCAGTTAGTCTTGCCTGATTCATTACGTTCAACAGTCATGCAAAGCCTACATGATGATATGGGGCATCTTGGGGTTGAACGTACGACAGATCTCATTCGGTCCCGTTTTTACTGGCCAAGAATGGCTAGTGATATCGAAATCAAAGTTAAAACTTGCGAAAGATGTATCCGTCGGAAGGCCCTCCCTGACAAAGCTGCTCCAATGGTGAGTATTACCACCACCAGACCTATGGAGTTAGTTTGCATGGATTTTCTCTCCATAGAACCAGACAGTAAGAACACTAAAGATGTCTTAGTGATTACAGACCATTTTACAAAGTATGCAGTGTCCATCCCAACCAAAGATCAGAAAGCCACCACCGTCGCGAAGAACCTGTGGGAACATTTTTTAGTCCACTACGGGTTTCCTGAGCGTCTTCATAGTGATCAGGGACGGGATTTCGAATCACGTACAATCAAGGAACTTTGTTCTTTACTTGGTATCCGTAAAGTCAGAACGAGCCCTTATCACCCTCGTGGCAACCCCGTTGAACGGTACAATCGTACATTACTCAGCATGTTGGGAACTTTACAAGCCACTGAGAAACATCACTGGCGCGATTTTGTAAAACCACTTACTCACTCGTACAATTGTACAAAAAATGACGTGACGGGATACTCTCCCTACGAGCTAATGTTCGGTAGGCAGCCTCGGTTGCCTATAGATATTGCCTTTGGGTTACCGCATTTGAACAAGCCCTCTATAACTCATTCTCAGTATGTTAAAGAACTGAAGAGTCATCTGGAACAGAGTTATGACATTGTCATAAAAAACTCTCAAAAAACAGCGAGGAAGAACAAAGAACGGTTCGACAGAAACATTCGTGAGTCCACACTAGGTGTGGGAGATCGTGTTTTAGTCCGAAATCTTCGCTTAAGAGAAAAGCATAAATTAGCAGACAAATGGGAGCAAACAGTGTATATAGTTCTCAAACAGATGGAAAACTTGCCAGTATACACTGTAAAACCAGAGAACGGAGAAGGACCCAACAGAACACTCCACAGAGATCTTTTACTGCCTTGTGGTTTTCTCTCTTCATTAGAAAATGAAACAGAACGCGTTACGAAACCTAGCAGACCTCATACAAGACAGAGTTCAGCCTTAGAACCTGACCCAGATGAGCCACTTGACGAAGAGGTAGATGAGTTTTATTACTCTGATCTTCCACAAGTGCTAAACCGACCATCCTATCAAATAGCGGTCACCTTGCCAAATAGGGAACTCATAGCAGATTCAGGACCGGTAAATAATATTCAACAACAAAACACACTATCCTTACACACAGGGGATCGCAAGGAACCAACCTTAGCTGGTAATGAAAATGCTGAATTGTCCTTACTTGACAAAGGCATCAACACCGAAACATTCTTACCTGACAGAATGAGTGAAACTGCGACATTCTTACCTGAAAGAGTGAAAGAAGCAGCAACATACTTACCTGAAAAAACGAAAAAAAACGAAGTATACTTACCTGACGTAGAAACGGGGGATGAAACTAACACAAACCTACCTCAATTGGATGGTGTCCTAAAGTCGCAGCAACGTGATGTAAGTTTTGAACCCATCATACACGATCAGACACATACATCTGAAAAGACCAAAGTCTTAGAGAATAGCTCATCAGCTCTGTCGGAAACAGAGAGCTCACTTCGTCCTGTCTCAGTTGAGAATCAAACCGAAACGGATGAGCATGATACTGTGCAACCAGAGATGTATGTCAGGAGATCTGAACGAAGTAGTCAGCCTCCTCAAAGACTAACTTACTCTCAATTGGGCAATCCACTAGTGACCGTAGTTAGGTCCCTTTTCCAAGGACTTAATAAAGCTTTTATTGACTCTCTTACTCAAGAAGTTGTGTACCCCGTAGAAACAATGCACAGGGACGTGCATGATATTTAATGGGGGAGGATGTAACCCAGAAGCTAGAACCTTAATGAGGTATTAACTAATTGGCTTACTAATATGATCCATCCTCAATTTAGATAAAATATAAAATATAAATTAAGGAAATTAACAATACTAATTAATAGATATCTAATTAACTAATAGATAATTTCATAATGAATTATTGGAAGGGTGAATAACTAAAATAACGAGTTTAATATTAAACATCGGTTAAAACAAGAATCTTGAACATCCCTAACAGAAACAGAAGAGGAAAGCTGTATACTATTGGTCCAGGTGGGAATCTGAAATTTCATTGGCTGAGAGAAATAAGTCCCGCCTCCGCGAAATAAAACCGTGCGACGCAGCTGAGCGAGAGGAGAGACAAACGGCTGTGCAGCACGCAGATACAGAAAGCAAAGACTGAGCGGTTAGAGAGAGAGAGAGAGAGAAAAAAAAAACAACGGTCGAGGCCGTGAAGAACCCTGATTTGGGTGCCGCATAGATAGAGGGAGAGGCGGACTTGACTCCTTCTAATAAGAGCTAGGAACTTGGAACCAACGCGGTGAGTAAAGAAAAAAGAAGAGAAAAAGCTAACGATGCAACTTAAAAAAAAAAAAAGGAAACTTAAATAGCTTATCAAATTAATTCCATTCTTATAGATTTGTGTGGAGACGACAGAGTGAACCAATCCTCTGTAGGAGGGAACCGTTGGAGCGCGTTGGTGAGTGAATGAGATTAAATTCAGTAAATTATTAAATTCAAAAAGCTAATTACAGCAACCGAGGTGACAGCAGTGGGCTGCTAGACGTTAGATCCCAGGAGTTAACATCTCAAACTACCAGTTAACGGTGGTAGGGCATATAGGAGTTAACGGCTCAAACCGCCAGTTAACGGCGGTAGGGCATATGGGATTCCCAGGAGTTAACGGCTCAAACCGCCAGTTAATGGTGGTATGGCCTAGATGTACAAGGTCCTCAGGGGCGTTATAGCTAACGCCATAGAATTAGCAATGCGTCCCTTAACCAAACATTTAATAATAAAAAAAATAGATAAATAAAAATAAATAAAAGCTAACTGATTAGGGAGGAATTATTTTACAAAGGTGGACCAAAGGACCAGAATTTATATTTTGTTGAATTTTGTTATAGAACATTTTATTTATTTATTTATTTATTTATTGTGTTACAGATATACAAGGTGTCACAATGCTGTATAGAAACACAACTAAATGTATCCTTGTTGTCATGAATGTATTTCTTGTTGAATAGTGTAGAGTAATAGAATCTAACTGAGCCTATTGAGCTGAACAATTGTTGTCATATGTAATTATATTTCCAGAGCTACTGAGAATTATTTTAATAGACAATCAAATTGATGTTATGTTAGTTGAACTGTGAACCCAAACATGATTGGCTATGCCAATAGAGTGAAGCATTTGTTTAAGTCTGTAAGACTTTATGCTGTGATGTGACGAGAAGGGTCGATGCCAACTTGCTAACAGTCCTGTTGTTTACAGGCTGGGTTTTTTTTTTCCTTGGGTTTGATCCCGACTCCTATGATCACTCACTTGGAACGAGAACTGGATTTCTTCCTGACGAGGGAGATGGCGAGCCTTAACCACTGAACGAACCAGGACATCTCAAGTAACTGAAGAGCAGACTGCTCTCTTCTGTGAACAATCTCAACGGTGTGGTAGGAAAAAATCGCACCACCGGACTCTGACTTTCACCCCAAGCGTGGGGATTTGACTTGACGCCGGCTGACTTGTGACTCATATGATCAAATCTCATACCGACCATTTTACTATTGTCGATTGTTTTCATCTGTTTTTGTGTGTTATCTTTATGTGTTATATTTCCCATTATTATTAAAATTTAGTATATAAACCGTTTCATGCTATACCCGTGACTCCAGTCATTCTTAAACAACCTCCAATTCTCCCCGAACCTAATTATTGGCCCATTTGTTTATTTTTTCTTTTAATTATCTTATTGTATCCTGTAATCCGGTTACAATAGCATGTTATTTTTAGTTGGGTAATCACTTTTTCCACAGTCACTACTAAGCACATTCCTCAGTAGAAATTAATGCACTGAGGGTGAATGGAGACCCATCTAAGATGGCGACCGGCCACTACGGCAGATACACAAACATAAATGGGCAGCGCTTGTGCACAGGTTGTCTGGGCATACCGACCAGTGACTGTAGAAAGAGGCAGACCACCAGGAGGCTCTACTCACACCCAGAAGACAGGATGTGACATGTGCGGGAGGAGGCGTGATTTGTGTTCCTTTTGTGTGTTGTGCTGATACAGGATGGGATCAGGCCCTGTCGTTCCAGCGTTCATCCACAACATGTCAGCGTGCCTTTTTTTTAACACCAGCACTGTTGACCAGCAGTACCGAACGCTGGTTTCCCAAGGAGAGGTAATTTATTGACTTGTAGAGATTTGAGTGTTTGTTGAAGTGAAAAATAGAATAGAGTCAAGGTTGTTTAGCATTGTTCTTAGAGGTGCTTGAAATCCTTGAAAAATAATTTCATTGTGGTTATTCTCAAGGATTTGGATTTTTCAAAAGTGTGATTAAATCTTTACCTGAAGGTAAGCACAGTAATAGAGGAAAAGGAAGTGAAATGTTCATTTAGCTTTGTTTGATTTTGATTTAGGTTTATTTATTGCATGTTCTGTTGCTTTTAGTCTTTATGTCCTGATGCTTTTCAATTCAATTCAAAGATACTTTATTAATCCCAGAGGGAAATTAGAGTTTCAGTACACACAATTCTACAAGAATTGGTGACTGTGGTCATTCGCAACCCGAGTCGTGTTACCTTTTACATCTTGCTTTGTCCACATGGATGTTTCCTTTTAAGACTTGAGCATTCAGATTTTTAGATTAATCTCACCAACCAACATTTTCTGTCCCACTCTTGAGTTCAATTATATTTTAACATCTCACTCCCTTGTTATCTTCTGATTAAGGGATTTGTTTAATTGTTATTTATTTATTTATTTATTTATTTATTTATTTATTTATTTTTGTTATTTTGGGAATTTTGAGCAAATGTTATGAATCCAGTTTTCAAATGATTCCATATTTTTTAGTTGAATGGCTGGTGATTAAAGCGTGTGTTTTCTACCTCCAGATAAAAGTTCATTCATTTGGCCAGTGCGGTGATGGGCTCATCTATTGAACTGAGCCACGACCTAAAAATGAAGCTTGTTGATGCCTACAAAGGTGGAAAAGGCTATAAGAAGATATCAAAACGTTTTGGATTTTCAGTTTCCACCATTCGGAATGTCATCAGGAAGTGGAAATCAACAGGATCTGTGGAGGTCAAGGCGAGATCTGGAAGACCAAGGAAAATTTCAGAGCAAACAGCTCATCTTCTGGGTAGAAAGGCAACAGAGAACCCCCACATGACAGTAAAGAACCTACAGGAAGGACTGGCTGATGTGGGAGTGCTGGTGCATAAGTCTACTGTGCAGCGGTGTTTAAACAAACAAGGTTTACGTGGAAGAGAATGGAGGAAGGCTCAGAAGGAGCCTGCTCTGGAAAAAACTGCATGTGAATCTGGAAAAGAAACATCTAAAGACATAATTTGTTGTGAAAACAGTGATGATGGACACCAAGCAGATTTATCATAATTAACTTTTTTCTTCATTTTATTGAATATTTGACCAAAGAGGCATGAAACTATAATGGAAGATCCAGACCTGCTTGACATTTAAAGCTCTGCAGTATTGCGGCATTAACTATTACCTGTAATTACTTATTTGCTGTATGTGAATGTATTGTGAAGACAGACTGAGCTCATCTGCAAACTGGGAGTGAATGCCTGAGAAACAGATTCCCTAATGCTCCCCACACCCCTAAGACCTGCAGTTGTGAAGAGAATGTAAGAAAAGGAAATATGTAATTTTTATGAGAGATTTATAAAATATAACCAAACACCTGCGGCTACAAAATTAAGATCTGTGCCCCATGAGGCCTAGTAGGGTCATTTTGTTTTCTCCATTTCAGCTAAAACTGGATTTTAAAACCACCAAATAGTTCCCGAGCGCAGCCACTGCTGCAGCTCGCCACTCCCCACGAGGATGATGAGGTGATGTAATTTCCCCAGTGTGTGATGATGACTAATGGGACTTTAATCTCATTTGTATTTCAGTCTTATTTTACAAAGCATTTAAATATAATCCAGACGACAACAAAAGGGCATTTTACAGATACAATTTCTCACGATAACATTTTTGGACTATTGTAATTTGCTGGCGTAACAGCTGTTGGCTTCTGTCTAGAAAGGCAAGGAAGTTTTCGAGATGAGAGAGGTTAGGTTGGGAAAATCAAGTCAAAGTAAACTTTATTGTCATCTCTGCTAAATACTGTATAAGTATGACATTGCTCTGGTTTAATCAGCAAAGCGCAAAAAATGCAGAATGAGCAAAAATATATAAACATAACTGGCTACATTGCAAAAATGTTTTTATAAAAATACGTGTGTCATTTTAACGGAATAAACTACAAACTGACATGAAGCAATTAAAACACGTAGGGTGTCATCTTCTGTAAGTTTTGAGGTTCCATTGGTTTTCTGTTCTTGTCTAAAACACAGAGTAACAAAGTTTTTACCTTATTTTGCTAACAGCTTTGGTTACTGTCGGTCGCCTTTGACACAGGAAGCAGCCAAAACTGTTAAATAAGGTAAAACTTTGCTATTCTGTCTGTTAGATAAGAATAGAAAACCAACAGAACTAGAAAACTTGAAGTTTTGAGGTTGTCTTTGCGCATTTGATGTGCCGTGAGGTCCATCTGCCTAATCTATGACAGTGGTGCATTGACGGAATCTTAACTTGAATTCCCTTCCTTTCAGACTAAAATAGAAAAATTTCTTGTGCAGATATTCCAGCTGATCTATAGGTCTTAAGAAATGAATATGTATATTTCACTGTCACAGAGTATAATGAAATGTAATAAAGTTTAAAGACTATGATGTTTTTTTAAATGTCTACTGCTATTAGAGCTGTCTTAGATATTTAAGGATCAACTAATTCTCATTTACTCTGTTTTCAGCTGTTAGGAGACAGTAAATATGAACTATTTGTGATTGAATTATTTCAAGAAGTTGGAAAAACTGAGTTCAGATGTAACACTAAATAGTTATGTATACTTATGGAATACTTTATGTAGGTTTGAATTCAAGCATTTCTTTTGGCATGCAAGTCCACACAGTATTTGACATTAATATCAGCATATTGAACACTTTATGCCAATTTAGGGATCTTTAAAATATTTTATGTTTCTACACAACAGCTGTCTACAATAGATCAAAAATAGGTAATTGATCTTCAAATAATTCAAAGCATCTACATGGGGTGGCACAAACTGCCCATTCCTATTCACTTAAAATAAATAATATGAATAAAATTCTACACTCGGAAGTTAACTGACCAGAATTTGTAATAAATGACAGATTTTTATAGATCTCTTTTTGCTGTCTTGAATGTCCAACCTCGTAATTTAAAATAAAATAACCTTTTTGTAGTATTTTAGTATATTATAATACCACTTTGAAATAAAAAATATATATTCGTTGTGTTTTTGCATTTTTACCGTTGCGTGGACGGTTTAGTTTTATTTTGAACATGACGTCACCTTTCCAGTAAAGTAGAGAACAGGTTGAGAACTAAACATTTCAGGGCGTGACTCGCCAGCTCTACGTCAATTACGTATCGACGTCAGTTTTGGGGCGGGACTATAAAACCTTGTTTTCGAGCTCCAAGATCTCCATTTGGTGAGAGCTGCTGAGCGGAGTCGGTCGGAGTTTTAAGTACAAGGCTAGACCTACAAGAATACAAAAAAACAAGTCGAAGTCAACCGACGAACTGCTTGCTAACCAAGTTATTATCCGAAAGGAAAGCCAATCTTATCGTATGTCCGCTATCCAGAACCTCCAAACCTTTGGTGAGTGGTTTTGTTCGATGTTAAAGCGCAACGCGGGGTGGGGGAAGGGCGAGAGCTAGTCGAGCTTTTTGTTCTTTTAACGCACGATTAAGTGTTTTTTTACAACTTTGTCTTTCCTCATTAGATGTGTCTCACGTCACACCCTAGCTTGTAATAAACGTGTCAGGCGTGTCTGACTGCTTTACTCAATTTTGAGGCCTCCACTTCACATCCGCCATTAGGCCTCGGTACTGCTAACAGCGGTTAGCTTTGCTAAAAGAAGCGGTGTGTGAGAAACAAATAAAGATATATTTATATTTCGTTAGGAAAATGTTTGTTTCAGTGCGTCATCTTTGTGCTGCTGTTTGTTGTTAAAGGATAAGTGTCGCTAGACGGATTTGTATTTTTGGCCTTCTGCGCACTTCGTTTGAAATACGACCCCTCATCCTCCAAATACAACAAGACACCAGAAGGGCTGATTCGACCGTTTCTTATCGAAGAAGGTGGAATTGGCTCAATCCGTTCCTTTTATAACTCTGTCCTCTCCTCCAGACCCCTTTGCTGATGCAACTAAGGGTGATGACCGCCTCCCAGCCGGGACAGAGGACTACATCCACATAAGAATCCAACAGCGGAACGGCAGGAAGACCCTCACCACAGTCCAGGGCATCGCGACCGACTATGATAAGAAGAAGCTAGTCAAGGCCTTTAAAAAGGTAACAGCTGATCAGATCAGCATTAGCACAATCCCTAAACTCCTCTCCAAAATGGGTGAATGTTCCTTTTTGACAATTGGTTCACCTTTTTAAAACAGAAATTTGCCTGCAATGGGACTGTGATAGAGCACCCAGAGTATGGTGAAGTGATCCAACTTCAGGGAGACCAGCGAAAGAATATCTGTCAGTTTTTGATTGAGGTAGGTTGCAGTTTATAGAGAGATTTAAAGTGTTGTGAGCAGCATGGATTTAGTAAGATTTGTTTTCTTGTTGTTTTGCAGATTGACCTGGCCAAGGAGGAGCAACTCAAAGTCCACGGCTTTTAGAAGCTGCCAGCAGCCCTTTCCCCTTCTCTCCTGGAAGGCCGTCAAGCACCCCGCCCCTTCTCTATGTGCTGCTGTTTTCTTCCTCCTTCCTCTCTCCCCTTTGCAGCCCCACCAGCTGTTGGCTAACACGTGAATTACCTCTAAATATCATGGGACTCTGTGACATCACCATCCCCCTATATCACCGGGGGGCAGGCTCGCTCTCACAAAGACACACCACTGCAGTTCTACATAACAGGGATGAGTGGTGATGACCCTCCAACACACACTTCCTCCTTTCATGTCCCACTTGTTTTGCTTTTTGTATTTTATTTTTAGGCCTTGTGCCACAAAAGGAGGCGCCTTTTCATGTAACATTTTTATTTTGTACTCAAAGGTGTTTCAATAAAACGATGAGTCTCCATAGAACGAAGTGGAGTGTTGTCATGGGGAATGGGGGTGGTAGGTGGATGCTGGAGGGTCAAATGTGTTTTAGTGTGTTGGTTAGTTAAAGGACTGCAGATGGAAGAGATGCAAGATGTTTAAGTTCAAGTGCAGAAAGGGTTTTTAGCTGGTAGGAAGTATTTGAAATCATTAACTTGGGCATCTTTTGTTCATTTTACTTTATTTAAAGCAGCCTGTATTGAAAGCTGAGCCATTTCACTGTGTGAGATGAGGTTGCACCAGGTGTTGGAAAGGAGTTAGTAAAGTTGAGATTTATTTAACAAGTTGACTTCTCTGGTGCTTGACCAGCTTTCTGGTTTGATCCCATAACACATCTGGTATTCTACACATGCTTGTGGACACCTCATATATGTCCTGAGATGCAATAATTTATAAACAGTTATGCAGAAGTATAACAAGTCAAAGCCATGCTAACAAAATGGACAGTTTAGCAATCATCATTTGGTTCAATAAAACTTGTGCAGTTGATAAACTTGTCCTGTGTGGGTGGTTTTACTTTGAGGATGTGTTTAGTTGTCTCGAAATCAAATAGTTGGAAAGCATCTGGATTCCACCTAATGTCATGTTTAAAGTATATATTTACTTCTGGACACTAGTAAAACATCACTTAATTAAATGACTTGATTAAATGTTTTTGTCAGATTCTTCCAATCAAATTTTATGTTACATTTCAGACAGAATGTGGGTACTACAAAGTAGAATACTTAACACAAAACCACATGCTCACGTAGACTTTTCTGATCTCTTTATGAGAAATAGACACCTATGACACATAAGTTGTCATTTGCTAAAGATCAAACAAAATCTCGGCATGTTTTTTTATCTTAATAAAAAACTTACATATGAAGTTTTATTTTAGGTTATAGTAGTATACACTTGTCAAATTTTCAACTCACTGGAGGCATCTCATGTGCTTGCCTGCTTCAACATCTCCACCATAGTCCCTGTCCCCAAGAAACCAAGGATCACTGTACTCAATGACTACAGACCTGTGGCTCTGACATATGTAGTCATGAAGTTATTTGAGCACCTGGTTCTCCCCCACCTCAAGACTCACAGTCCCCCTTCTGAACCCCCTGCAGTTTGCCTATAGAGCCAACAGGTCTGTTGATGATGCTCAATCTATCAGTAGTATAGTTGAGGCAGTTCTACGCTGCAGTCATCGAGTCCATCCTCGCCTCTTCAATCACTGTGTGGTATGCTGGAGCTACCATCAGGGACAAGAAGAAGCTGCAATGTGTTGCATGCTCTGCTGAGAAGGTCATTGGTTGCAAACTCCCCTCTATACAGGACCTGTACACCTCCAGGACATTGAGGCATGGAGGTCGGATCAAAGCTGACCCGTCTAACCCTGGACACAGTCTTTTTGACTTGCTCCCATCTGGCAGGAGGCTCAGATCCATTCGGACCAGACCCTCTCGCTACAAGAACAGTTTCTTCCCCTCTGCTGTTGGACTCATGAACGACAATCCTAGGGCTGCCCACTCCAGTCGCTTGGTCCCAGTCACCTGATCCTGCAGTATTTGGACCTGAACCATCGACCTGAACTGATCCGCTCTGATTAGTACCTACACTGTCTTGTATATAGTAGCCGTTGATCTAAGTATTTCCACTTTTTATTATTATTTTATCATGATTATTTTCTTACTTCCAATTTTTTCTTATTTTTATCTTCCTTTTATTGCACCAAGTACCGCAGCAATTTCCTAATGTTGTGATTCTCACACACATATGGTAATAAAACCCTTCTGATTCTGATTTTTAAATGATCTCATTAAAGCCACCTTCGCTTTTTAGGGCCTGCCGGGCACCCGTCTGTCTCCCAGACAACGCAGCTCCTCCCGCTCCCGCCACTGCGATCGTAGCTCGGAATGAAACTGCGTATCCTCGACGATTAACGATGACAGGAGGAAGATGCGACTTCACATCAGACTTTCTAGAGTTTACATGTTTTATTCCCATTCCAATGAAGCTCAGTAAGCGGTAAGTTGTTAGCTGTGCTGTAACACGGGTCCTAGCTGCTGTATTCAAACACAAACGCTACCATCAGTGGTTTTTTAGTTGTAATAACGGTAAACTCTTACCGTAACGTTAAAGCTGTCGTCCAATTCTGATAGGAATGTTGTCTTTATTACCGTTAATCTAACCAAGATGAAATACCTCATTATTAAAGCACAAACCTAAACCAGCCACAAAACTGATTGATTTGTAGCGTTACAAGTTCAATGTGAGCCAGTAAGAGAAAAAGTGGACAAAATAAAGTGTCAGGAAGTGAAGAGAGGCAGCCATGGACTGTTAGATGCAGGCGAGATTCAACAATGAACCACCAGTGTGATGAAATGTAGTTTTTTAAAACGTTGATCCATTTGCTTTGCAGAAATTTAGGCTAGCAGCCATGTGTTTGCTGATCTAAATTAACTTGTGCTATTAACTTTTTTCAACAAAATCATAGTATGATTATACAAAATATCAAAAGTATAATTATAAAACGTAAGAAAAACAAAAGACAGGTCACGAAGTATTTAAAAAGTTTTCATTCTATTTCGACACTTGTTGTTTAGGGGAAACAAAAAGTTAAAGGCTAAATGATTGTGAATAGAAAGATACAGCGAAGAGACAAAAAGAGCTCAATGACCAAAGGAAACTGTAAACAGCTAAGTTTTGCCTCTCATTGTTGGTCAGATTTCCTGGAGTGTTGCGACAATTAAAGATTTGTCTCCAGTGACACAGCATGCAGGTGAGAAACTACATAGTTATCATATTTGATCTGAGTTCTCCTGCAGCGCTGAAGTCTCTGTCCCACTGTTCAGGTTTTGCCAATTTGGGGCCTGGCCATCCCTCTTCCAGCAGTGCTGATGATCACTGTGGGTCTTTACATGATGGTCCTCGGGCTCGGGCTTTGGATCCGATACTGCCTCAAGGTTTGTTCTCATGGCTGGTTTTCTGGTTAGAGAGCTGAGAATTTTAGGCTGCAGTTTGTAAAATTCAAAGAAAGCTGATAATTAGCACAGATTAGAGAATCTGGTGATAAAGTTACCATAAAAATGGAATTTTCTACTTCATATGATTTGTTGAGCCCCATACGTCACACTAACATCTGACACAGCGGCACAATATAGTTTTGTTTTTATCTAGAACTAGGGATGCGCCGATGGATCGGCATTTGATCCCAATCGGCCGATAGCCCCCCTATCGGTTTTGATCGGAGTTTTCAAAATAGATCAAAGCAGACCGATCAGACCATTTTAGATTAGGTTACATTGCCTTTATTCCCAGATTATGTAGTTTGTAGCACTCATTATAATGTTGTAGAAAATTTCTGGCCAATCCACGTGATCGGTATCTGTGATCGGTATCGGTGATCGGCAGCAAAAAACCTGATCGGTGCATCCCTATCTAGAACTTTGTGGAGTGAGTTGTTTGTGTTTTTGCATTTTTCAAATAGCAAACATTGAAACACATTGAAATGTACTTTTTACCCATGCAATTAATAAAGTATTTTCCAGAACTGAAATCAGAACGAATTTCTGTGTCGTCACATCGATGTTGACTCCTCCCAACAGGACTACTGTTCTTTTGAGTGTGCCAACTGCTGTCCAGGCATCTCCATCTCTGAGCAGTGCTTCAGAGTGGCTGAAATGTGTGACTGCCGGCTGCCAAACATTCGCTCCTTCCTGCCGAATTCATGCTCCTCACCATCAGTAAGTAAACATAAAACACTGTTCCTCTGGCAGCAGAGGCTTGAACATGTAGTCGGCCAAAATACCTCATTTGTTCTTTGTAAATTAGTTCAGATGAAGTTCATGCAATCTGTGCTATGGATTAGCAGGAATTATTCTGTTCCTAAAGCAACAAATTAATTATCAAAAATGTCAAAACAAAGAGTTTTATGTATTTAAACCATCCAGTAGGGCTGGGCGGATCGATCTAAAATATCGATAGAATCGACCTAACATTGGAATTGAGTATTTACTAGATACCTGATGGTATCGATTCAGTTTCTTCTAGCCTGGCAAGCCATAACGTACTCACCGCCACAGATGTCGGTCAACGAGGCAGTCCACCAAACTCCCTCAAAGAAGATGCAAAACACATCCTTTTCCTAAATAAACGTTATCTGATCTTGACTCAAACAAAAGCTAAAGTCATAATAGTCCAAACTTGATGCCAAAGCCGTTTCAAACGAGCGGCTGACCGCCGGCTAGTCACATTTGTTTTTTTCAATAACATCCCACCTACTTAGTGTTGCGATTGGTCCATGAAATCTATAGCACTCTATGATTGGACCACTACTGACCGGCCGCTGTCTTGATTTGTAGTTTACCTGGCTGATACCTGTGATTGGACCGTTTCGAGCGGCAGCCATGTTTGTTTGCAGGGACATCCCCCCAACCTCGCTAAAAGAGCGCTGTGATTGGCCCAAACACCATTAAAGCACTGTGATTGGAACGCCACGGATGTCAGTCAACGGGGCAGTCCGCCGTTACATTTAAAACAAGTAAAACAGCGCTCCAGCACGAGACAAGCACAGAGCAGCAGAGAGCACTGCTGATGCGTGATGGCAGACCGAAAAAGGAACGCCGTTTGGATTTTTTTTACACAGCTTTATAGATTTCCAATAGAATAAAAATCTTGGGTTTGTTAACCATTTTAAAACCATTTTCAGTTTCCTAATAAAAATTTTATTAGCCTGAAAATGTTTCCTGTATTTTATTATCATCGTACACATGATTTATTAAAGGAAAACTTACAAAATAATTAAGTAATCAATAAAACTTGAGTTTTCAGACAAGATTCTCAGATTGATGAATATGAGAATCTTGTCTGAAAACTCAAGTTTTATTGATCTTATTTATCTTAATAAACCCCACAAAACTAGATGGTACTAGACTAGTAGTTAAAAGTATCGGTATTGGCAATACTGGCCTCAGTATTTACTTGGTATCGGATCGATACCAAATTTTGCAGTATCGTACAGCACTAGGCTCAAGGGTGTTGGGGGAAAGCTAGCAAGTAAAACGGGGTTTTCAAAGGAGATTCAAAGACCTGAAGAGACGGAGCTTGCTGTACTGCCAGTGGGAGCTCATTCTAAAGGGTTGGAGCCATTACCGAGAAGGCCAGGTCCCCTTTTGATCCAGCTACTCCTGCCCAGCAGAGCGAGGGGACACTCCTGTCTAAAGATGTAGCCAGATGTGTGTGGGAGCAGTAAATAGGCCTGAAGCAGTTAAATACCTTAGAAAGCAACTTTGTTTATGCTGCTTTTTGCTCATCTGAAAAAGGTTTGCTCGTCAGACAAAAGCTGGTGGTAAAGAGTGTAAACCAGCGTTTTAAGTGAGCGTGTGTTTCCTCACAGTGCATCAACATGGACTGTGCTTGTACCTGCCAGCCTCCTGAGTGTGACTCCTGCAACTGTCTTTGCTTCGAGATCCGGATCAAGTAGAAGGACTGGAGGTGCTCGTCCTTTTCACACATTCACTTTCATGCTTTACATTCAGTCAATCGCTGATGGGAAACGACTGAACATTCTCAGGGTAGTGTCTTACTTAAATGTGGCTTATTTTATTTATTCTTTAACAAAAGATAGAACTAGAACTTTTACTGCCGTTGCTTCAGTAGTTTCTTATAACACACTGAAATATTATTTTCTTCATGTTACTGGGCTACTAACTGTAGTTACTTTTTTATTGGACAGTGTATATAATCTTTTATGACACTACTGTTTTATATTAATGTGCAATGTTAATGTATATGTCTTGTTCTCTGAACAATCTGTCAGATTAAAGTATTTGGTAATGTGTTAAAGTCTTAAAGTGACCAAGTCTCTGTTAAACACGAAGCTCTGTTAACAACAGATAAACACATTAGCATTATTAAAAATACGTTTTAGAGTAAAGAGGTAAAATATATTATAATTACAAATCTATATTTGTGTATTTTCTCTTAGGTCTCAATTTAATCAAATCAAATTCAAAGATACTTTATTAATCCCAGAGGGAAATTAGAGTTTCAGTACACACAATTCAGAGATCAGACATACATGGGCAAGACACATGACAAGAATTGGCAACTGTGGTCATTCGCAACCCTGAGTCGAGCTACCTTAATAGAGATAAGAGGGTTACATGAGGATTGGTTCAGGTGGAGGGAAAAAAGGCACTTCAGAGTTACCCTCCCACCAGGAGGGCAGCTTTGCTCTGCAAAAAAACACCTCAGACAGAGATGCAACAGACTTCAGACAACACACAACATAAGTGTCCACTAGGTGGGGTGGTGGGTTGGGACTTTCCACACTTCAGTTCCTGCAGCCACGATAAGCAGCGCATGTCACCTCAGTGTGGATAGGGGAGGAGCATTGAGGGTTGGAGGGTTGCAGTGACCCTGGAACGTTTCAGCGGCCTTCCCGCAGTCCCGCCCAGGCTGGGAAAGGAGACAGAGTTTAGTTGCCATGGCGACGGCACATTCCACATATCTTCTGAGGGGAGAGTTTTCGTTGGAGCCTTGCAGGCTCAAGGACGCCAGTTTCCGATTAGAAATAGTTTTGGGGCCAGACAGATCATTTCCTCTCTGTCTTACAGTTTGTTGGTCCTCAACTAGGGCTGGGCGATATGGCAAAAATAGAATATCACGATTTTTCCAATATTTTATCACAATTTCGATTTTATCACGATTTTTTATCCATGAATAGCATAACTTCAATTGCATATTAAAGAAGAGAAACATTGAATAAATAAACATTTATTCATATTAGGGATAATCAGCACAGTGCTAACACACTTATATTTTAAACTCACACCAGAGATGATAAAAGCCCTGAGAGAAACAATTACAAAAATCAGTTTTTCTCGTTTTTCAAGTTACTTAACATAAATTAAAATTGTAAACATATTTAAAGTGCAAACATGTCAGTTGCAAACGTATTGTGCAAACATTAACTTGTTCAAAATACTGTGTAGCTCCCAGTTGCTCATGTAGTGGATAGTTAAGCTCAATTACGGCTCTGATGTGCGGCTGGACCAGAGATCGCTTGTGGTAGCAAAAAACTGCACATTCTGAATATTTTCTGCAACAAGTCTCTAAATAAAGTAAAATTTTCCAGTGCAGATTGGAGACAACCCATAGAAGCACTGATTTGTTCTCATTTCAGAGAAAAATAGCACAGGTTAGATGCACCTAATAAATAAAATTACTAACAAACTCAGGAATCTTTCTTTGCTTCACTGTTCTGGTGCTGAGA
Organism: Nothobranchius furzeri; assembly: GCF_043380555.1. NCBI lineage: Eukaryota > Metazoa > Chordata > Actinopteri > Cyprinodontiformes > Nothobranchiidae > Nothobranchius > Nothobranchius furzeri. The sequence goes on from NC_091745.1 coordinate 17,379,806, forward strand.
ATATCACTAATGTGGATCAAAGGAGATACACAGATGAATGCACCTCTTATTATTTGGAGACTACATTTATTGCAGCTGGCAGAGGCAGAGATTGTTTCTACTGATACATGGAGTTTACAGAATCATTTTAAATGTTAATAGGGGAAGACTGCAGGAGGGAGCGGTAAATTACAGGGGGTCCCCAACAAAAACAAGAAACTACGAGTCTGATGAAACCCGCTGGTTTTCCATCAGGCAGTCACGGGGCAGCTCCAACGTCCCAGTGACCGAACTCAGTCCGGTACCGACACCGGCTCGGCAGAGGGTGGACGAGCCAAGGCGACGTCGAGCTCTGCTTAAGAAGCGGTGATATTTTCCTGCTTCAGAAGAAGCGTCCAACGTGTTTTTACACTTTCTCCGAGACATGTCACGTCACTAAGTTGTTAGCGCCGCGCGCTAAGGAAACCCTGCGTTCCTCTTCGGAACGAAAACCTCGTTGTCGCTCAGCTGCGGCGAAGCCATGTTTGTTCACACACAAATGAAAACAAGCAGGGCACTAATATATTACTATGACTCACTCTGATTGGTTAAGGGTCAAACAAAGGCGTGTCATTCGCCTGAGGTAAGTTCCCTTTTCATTCAAAGGCAGAAATTCAACAGCAGAGCTGTGAATCGTGATAAAACGGTCTCTCAAAAATGACAGACCGTCAGATGTGTAGATCGTACAACGGTCTAAAATCGTCATATCGCCCAGCCCTATCCTCAACCTCTCAGAATCCCAATAATGGACATTAATCTATCCCAATCCGTGCTGATTTGTCCACTCTCTCCTTGATGGCATCCATCTTTTGTGCCAATGAATGAATCTCGGCCAAAGTTCCAAGCTTACGATTCATCTCGACAATTATGTGAGTCTGTGAATTCACAGCGCGGTGCAAACCATCTCTGAGCTCCGGGATCAGGCCAGTATTCCTCGACAGCTCGTTAATTTTCCAGTAAGCCAGGTAGCCTCCAAGGCCGATCAGCAGGAAACCTGACACCAACACCACGACCAACTGACGAGATCCATTTTAGTGATTTCAGTTTCCAGAAAAATGCAGAAGCAGCCGTGCACCCAGCACACACAGACAAGACAGAGGCCTTGAGGATAAGATATGGAGGAGAGGAGGAAAAAAGCACCTGCACCCTCCAAGAGCCGGAAGAAGAAAAAGTATAAGTTAGTTTATACATTTAAAATAGAACTTGAATTTAGTTTTTTAATTTTAACTTCTTGGTTTTTTGGCAACAAAAACAGGAGCAACACTTCCTTTGAGCACTTGGTGGCGTAGCTGCTCTAGTAGCTTTTTGCTCTGATTTAGATTTAATTTCAAGAGTCTGTGTTTGCAGTCATTAAGGTACAGAATGCCCAGATTCCTGAATGTTGACTAGTTTGTTTTGTGAACTTGTGTATTTGTCTAACAGGCAACAGTTACATGTATCAAACCCTCCTGAAAACATTTCAATAGTGAATGTGTGATTTAAAACAGTTCTGGAGCTCAGTAATTCAGTGTGACATTCTTCCTGAAATGAAGATGGTTTGTTTTACACTTAGGAAAGAAACAGATAATTAACCGAAAAACAATTGATTTATTGTGGTAGATAGGGATGCACAATATACCGGCATCAATATCGGTATTGTGCAGATATTAACAACTGATATCTTTACAACCTTGTTTCTGTTTCTGTATCTGTTTCAGAGGGTGAAGAGATGAAGATGCGTAATTGTTTAGTCATGTGACAGTGATAGTAATAATCTCAGAAGCATAAATGTGTGTGATGTTTGTACATAATTACATATTGCAAATTGCACTTTATAGAAATATTTTACTGCCATCTTACTCTTTATTTGTTGTATTGTAGGAGGACCTGCTCGAAAAAGAGATGTCACATCTTAAGTAGATATATATATATATATGTGTGTGTGTGTGTGTATATTATATATATATATATGTGTGTGTGTGTGTGTGTGTGTGTGTGTGTGTATATATATATATATATATATATATATATATGTGAGTGTGTGTGTGTATATATATATATATATATATATATATATATATATATATATATATATATATATATATATATATATATATATATATATATATACAGTGATAGTATCGCATACTGGCCCAAAAAATTAATATCGGTGCATCCCTAGTTTTAGATCAGCAGTAAGTCACAGGCACCTTGGTTTTAAATGTTGTTTCTATAGATAATCATTGGTAGGAACAACCCTGGAGGCAGTAGTTTTTAGTACAAACACTAAAGCTGCTCAGATTTCAACCTGTACATCAACAGGATAACAATCAAAATGTAATCACTGAAGTGGTTTGAGATTAGCATGCAAGAGTTTTTGTGTTCTACTCCACTTTTATTGGCACATTACAGCAGTTCACAGATGTGCAATCAACAAAAATGAAAGAAAAAAATGAATGGATTAGTTTTAGAGCATTTGTACTTTTAAAAAATCAGAGTAATTATTACAAAAATATAATCTGTTTATTGGTTTAATATACAAACATATTAAGCTTTTCCTATCTGAGCCCCAAAACAAAACGTATAATCAAATAATTGCAGTGCAGCTTAATCAGTATTATTTTCTGTGCAAATCAGCTAAATAACTGTCAGTGATGTTCTTTTTTCAAGTTGCTTTTCTGAAAATAAAGCCACTTTCAATCAACAAATGTGCAAGGTTTTCACACTTCACAACAAGCTTTAAAACCAGTTTGACACTGAAATCTAGAGATGCACATTTTTGCTTATTTTTTTTATTATAATTTGATCAAATAATTTTGACCTATTGCTGATATTAGTCATTTAGAAAAACAACAAAATATTTACTTTAAAAACATGATGTTTAAAAGCCAAGATTTGTAGAACACATGATCATTAGTGGACCTTGGAATCATCAGATTTTTCTGCCATTATCACTGGACACCCTCATCCAAAGGAGTTCCTGGCAGGAATGATCAGGACCCACTGTGTGTTATCTTTGATCAGTTAGCATTAGCGTCATCTGAGGTAGAATTATTTTATTCTTAAAAGTGAATAAAGGCCACAGGCCAGTGGTTTACTATGATACTGAAATCGCCCAATATTGCCGTAATTCCCATAATATTGCCACAATGGCAAATTATATGACCTTTCCTACCAACCTCGGTCAGTGCCTTATTGAGATCATTTCTTGGCTAATGCTGGTGGTGACTTGCTAATAATGTATGCAAACCAAAAAGTTCCAACTAAAACAAGCTTTCCTCAGCAAAAAAACAGAATGTTCATAATGTCAACCTCATTCAAAATTCAGACCTCACTGATAAAAACCTTCACTGGTTTTCTATTTTTAAATGTCTGATTCGTCAACCGCTCCAGCATCACAACTCAGCTAATGATCAACAGAAAGAGGCAGAGTCAAGCCCATGAACTGACTGAGGCCTAGTCCACACGTAGCCGGTTTTTTTTTAAACGAATATCCGCCCCTCCAAAAACTTGCATCTACACCACCTCGTTTTAAAAATAAACTCTGTCCACACGTACCCGGATAAATACGTTGTTAAGGACATGCCAGACCTGTAGGCGGCAGTACTTCCCCCGTTCTTAACCTCGTCCTTCGTCTGTGGTCTTCCGCAAGGAGCAGTAATTCTGCTTGCAAAAACAAACAAGCAAAAAGCGCTTGGACAATTGGTAAAGCGAGCGCAGCTCTGAGGGCATCCATGCTGTTGGCTAGTGTAAACACAGGTCGCACACGTGATGTCAGCATTTTTTTGTAGCGGAAAGTGACGTTGCGGACCTTAAAACTCCGGTTTTGTCTGTCCACACGCAGACACCAAAACGGAGAAAACGCAGATCTTCACTTTGGCCGGAGTTCTTAAAAAGATCCGTTTTTGTGTGAAAAAACTCCGTTTTCGTGTGGATGACAGGCCAAAACGTAGAAAAATATCTACGTTTTGGCAGATCCCCGGCTACGTGTGGACAGGGCCTGAGTTTCAAGTTTAAAAAGTGCCAAATTCTTGTGCTGCGCCGTTTCATTTGCCTTTCACATCAAGTAGAAGAAGGAAAATTAAACTGTTGTATAAAAAAGTTGAAGGCACAAAGAGAAGACCAGGGGATGGAGGCAGGTGAAGATGGGGCAGGAGTTTTGAGTTCCTCCAACTGTGGTATTTGTGTTGGTAGTGATGGGGGCAGTGCTGTTGTTGGTGGCGGCAGTGCTGTTGTTGGTGGCAGCTGTGCTGTTGTTGGTGGCAGCAGTGCTGTTGGTGTCACTGGTGCTGCTGACGGTTGGAGTTAAGAGCCTCCCTAGTGTCTGAACCAGGAAGTCTTGAAATTGGCTCAGTTTTTCAAACTTCATAACAGCTGTCTGTCGCTTTGGCCTGGTAGAGCTGCTTGAAAATGATAGCACGACCGCCTGGAACCAGAAGTTGTCCTGCTTACACATTAGTGGGCCGCCAGAATCACCCTGAGGAAAAACCACAAGAAGCGTTCATTATTCTATCTAATTTACTGTAAAACCTGCTTTATAGACTACATAGTTATTGTGTTGTAAGGTGTTTACATCCATGAATCACACATTTTTAGTTTACTGTGATGATTCATTAGAAGACGCTGGGAAATATGTTCCATCCAGCCAGGAATCAGCGGGCTGAATGGTAAACAACAGTCTTTTAGCCAACCTACTGTTGACAGTAAGTTAACACCAAACAACATAAAACTGGGTCATTTGTAGTAAGTTTTATTGTAGGGCTGAAATATCAGTGGCTTGATGTTACCACTGGTTATGATGTCTCACACCTGCTGAGACAGCATCCCTCAAAAGACCATGTCTAAACACAAATTTGTTTGAATTCTGCACCAAGATTTTGCTTGTACCCAGAACCAAAGGGTTCATCAGCCTACTGATATAGAACCAGCAAGATTCCAATTCCATGTAGTTTCTTTTCATTTCCACCTCCCCATCTGTTTTTTTGCAATAGCTTTACAGTAATCTTACTTTATTTGTTAGTACGAGCCTAACTGCAAACCTTCTTCTATGGTAACATCTCATGTCTCATGACCAGGAGGTAGGAATGTTGTTTAACCAGGCAATGAACAGTTTTGTCTTTCGGAAAATCTGGCTGTCTGATACACTTGCACGAAATCCCCATCGCTGCCAATCAAGCAACAATCCACCCACCAGCTTTGCGCATAATTTCTTTGAAGTCGTGAACAAGACTGTGAGAGGCTTAATTTATTTGCTGAGGTAATATTAGGTTCATAAGTTAGTGTGAGATCCTGTATAGATGATAAATGTGGCTTGGATGTGCTGATCTCATACATCTACAAAAAGACATTGTGTCAAACCACCTTTATACCATTTGGTTCCAGTATAAGTATAAGTTATGAGCAGCGTCCATGACCAGTTTTTTTTTCCTGAAGGAAAACATTGAAAGTAAAGCTGGCTTTATGCCAAACAGACTAATCTAAATGTTACTGTGGTAGCACATGAACAGAGTAGCCTGGTGACAGGTTCAGTGCTATAGTACACAGCCCAAAGAAAATGGTCATGATCTAGAACTATTCCCACAAAGTACATGTTTATCAGCTGAGAATTTCCCATTATGCTCAAGCATCTTTTTGTATTTCGTGCAAACAAGTCATACACACTATTTTGACCAAGAAACACCAGCTGTTGAGATTAAAGGAGTAAAACTGTTTGATTAATCAAGCAGACAACCTTCTTCTAAGACCTTTTAAACTTGGCACAGTGTTACTGTAATACAAACGTTTTATGGATAGAGTCTGTCATTTGCTTATAAAAACAAAAGGATGTTTTCTTAATTAAACATTGGCTTCAAACTAACCAGTCTGGTGGGAAAACTAATTATTCTTCAAAGATTGTCAGATGATAACATGATGTCACAAGACAAGCTCTTCCTCCAAGTCTGGCGCCATGACAAAAGGTAATTTCCGGGACATGGTCAAAATATCTCGGTTCCTTTGTTAAAGGGACTTTACGGACTTTTGAATTTTTATGCTCGCGATTGCTCCCTTAGGCCAAAAGTGTAACGGCAGCTTCAATAGTAGGCTCGTGCACGAGGCGCGCATGCTGTACGTGCACACTCCTTAACGAAAATAACAGCTGAGACAGTCCTTTGTGTGTGTGTGTGTGTGTGTGTGTGTGTGGCCCGGAGGACAGAGGACAGGAGAACGTGCAGCTAATTAATTAAATAATTTGGTTCTGTACCTTTCTCTTCAGCACAGCCGACAAAGGTTTATGATGGGTCAGTCCTCTTGCATGCTCAGATCATTCCCTTCCCTTGCTTGAAAAATTGTTCCAAAATGAAAGTTGAACCCACATCTTTTTTATCTGTGAATTCAATGCCGTTCGGCGAGTCTCAAATAAAAATTTGGGCATCTTACTGTAAAAAAATATACCATTAATGTAAAAAATAAACTCTGAATAAACTATGTTCACATCCAGAATCAAACCCAAGTCTTCTGCATGAGAGTCAGACATCTTACAAGGTGAGCTAAAGCACCAGTAACATTCATAGTATCTGTAACTTTTATATCCTTGATGACCGCTGAAACAACGTCAATACAAAGAACGGTTCGGAGCAAAAATGGCTATTTTGTTGCTAATTTGCAGGAAATATCTAGAAGAAAGTTCTACAGAAAGTAGCTAAGGGTCCTCAGAAATATAGCTAGGTTCATCACTAGGCGTTAGGAAGTTGGCACTGCCTCTCTCTCTGCTACTAAAGCTACGGATAGCAAATGCTACGGGCTATGCCTGAGAGTGAACGTGCATGAAGCAGCCTGCTCAACCCGAGCATCTCTCTTTTTCTGTGATTTTACAGAAAAACAGGCAGTCACGGTAAAAATGCCAGGGCTCATTCTACAGGACCAGGGCATTGCAGGAGAATGTATGAAGAAGACATTTATTATTTCTATACATGTTTTGGCTGTCAAACTTCCATAATGTCCCTTTAAGTAATTAAACTCTTTGGAACTTCTTTCTGTTTACCTGCTCAACAAAGAGCATTTTGTCTGAGGAGACGGGAGATTCAGCTCTTGTTAGGGTCTGAAAAAATATCAATGAAACAGGGAAGATCAACCATTATAAGTATAAATATGTACCTGCTCCAATGCAAACAGTCCTGTACAAATGCTGTCGCTTGTCACATTCCCACAATCAATCACGGGTGTCTCAAATTCCAGCAGAACCTGTTCTTCTATGGAGAAGAAAATTAAATGATTATAAGATGCATTGGTCTTCCCAGACATTAAACATTTAAGCCTTTGTATTTTGTACTGACGTCCTCCCTGTCCGGAGCTCCATCCAGCAGCCCAGCATGTTGATCCCACTGGGAAGGTTCTCGAGTTGTCCAGACAGATGGGCTGAATGTAGTTTGTTAAAGCGGGTCGGGCTGACAGTTTCAGCAATGCAATGTTGGAGCCTGTTTGGTTGCTCAAGGTGATATTTGTCACATTCATTGAGACCTCAAATGGGTTAGTCCCATTCTGCTTCAGACGACCCAAAATAACCGTCCATTCAGATGCATTAGGGGAGCTGGAGGAAAGAAGACAATTTAAACAAGAGTTTAAGAGAAGTTAACACAATTTACTGGTTTGTAACAAAGACTGAAACTTTTCAGGTTACATTTGAGACATCTTTTAGAGTAAATCAAAAGTTTTCGAAAACCTCTCCTTTAAAATAGCATAAAAACTGTAAAACATACTTTAGTAAAATATTTATAATTTTAGGGTTAAATAATCAAACAACTATGAAATAATTCTAAAAATGTACTGAAATTCTTTGTGTCAAGTTGATAACTGTAAAAACTGATGTTATATATATTTTTTATATCAGATATATTATCTTATATGACATAAGACAGAGTGCTCCACAGTTAAAACAGCTGGCTTGCTGCAAAAAGATCCCAGCTGCTACATTTCTTGAGCCTAGTTTCTACTCCTCCATCTGTGTTGTGCAGCACCATTACTTGTTGTTGCAAGGGCTTTCTAACACGAACGCAAGGGCAGATGGAGTAGAGCCAAGATTTCAAACTTTCTATCTAGAACAATGGACAAACTCAGTTATACAGAAAGTAGCTAAGGGTTACCAGAAATGTCAGTAGGTTGTTCGCCATGTGCTTTTGGGGGAAAAAGGTCAAGAAGGAGGGTATGAAAATTTTTAGAAATAGCAACAAAGTTGCTAAGTTGGCAAAACTGTGTGGGAGGTGCACTCGATTTGCATCTCGAAGCAGTGCCTGGAGACAGGCATTCGTTGCCTTGAGACCGTGCACAGGAATGAGTAGGTGTAGCAAATAGATGGAAGTGTGTCAGATTGAAAGAACAACTATCAATTTATTTACCCATCAGCCACTGTTAAACTCACCTTGAGAAACAATTGGCATTGCTCAGTACAGAGGTCTCAGACACCAGCGTCCCACCGCACACATGCTGTCCATTTTTCTGCAGACTTGCCATCCATGGCCACTCACCAGCTGTTGTGGAAGAACTTCCACCCAAAATACGAGAATTTAGAGGGGCCCTTCCACAAACCACAGCTGAAGAGACAAACAAAATAAACACGTACACATTTGTCATTTACCCAGACTTTCTTGAACTCACAGAGAAATTGATAATGTTGAAAATAAACTTGATTTATAAACGTTTCTAAATTAGACTTGTGATGTGTGCAAAAATCAATAACATCATTAACTAGTTTAAAGTGTAAACGTAAAGTTATTACAGTGAAGAAACATTTTTGTCAACTTCACAAAGATTTAAAAAAATATATTTTTATAACTTAAACATTACGTTACTCTGATGAAGACCAAATAAGCGTAGAAACGTTGGTATTTGGTTTGCTCGCGCCCATTCAAATGTTTTCTCACTTCAGTGCTTCAGCCTTCCTGTCTTTGTATAATTTAAACATGGTCGGTACTCACGTCCAGGTGTGGTGCTCTGTCCAAGGGTTGTTGTAGGTGTGGTAGTTGGTGTTGTTGTAGTTGTTTTTGTAGAAGTGGTAGTTGGTGTTGTTGTTGTAGTGGTTGTTGTAGAAGTGGTAGTTGGTGGTGTTGTTTTTGTGGTAGTTGTAGGAGTGGTAGTTGTATTTGTGCTTATCGTAAGGCCAGGGGCTGTTGTAGTTGTGGTGGTTGTAGATGTAGGTGTGGTAGTTGTGGTAGTTGTGGTGGTTGTGGTGGTTGTAGTAGCTGCGGTTGTAATTGGTGGCACTCCTGGACATGAGACACTAAGGTCACTGTCAGTTCCATTGGACATGTAGGTGACAAAGCCTGGCTGGTTGCTGGTTATCTGGCCGTTGATCCAGCTCTGGTACTGGGACACTCTGGTGTAGACTCCTGGGTAATTTGGCTGGGCACATCCCACTCCAAAACTTACTAGTCCTGCCTGAACCCAGACATTGCCTTGCTTGCTCACCATTGGACCGCCCGAATCTCCCTTTAAGATGAGAAATATTTAGTTTAGGATGGTAAAAAAAATAAACTGCAACTCTTCAATAGGATAAAGGTGATCACCTGACAGGCGTCCTTCCCTCCTGCAGCTAACCCGGCACATATCATGTTGTTGGTGATTTCACTTGCTCCATAGTTGCACTTACACTGCCTATTACCCACAACTGGCACCTGAACCTCCATTAGGTTTCCAGGGTAAGGAAGGGACCCTGAGGAGACACAAACCCAGTTTTGTAAACAACACTGTGAGACTAAATTAAACATAAATCTGTATACAATATATGATTCATGTTTTCTCGTTTAAAATAGAACTATACTGGTTTTCTATAAAGCTAAAATATAAAATATTTGCTGCTCCTCCCTGTAAAGCTCCATGTGTTGCAGAACACAGTGGGCTCAATCTTTACAAGGATAAACTTTGGGAATTTTGATTATTCTAAAAATTGGGGGCAATGGGGGGCTGCTGGCCGATCGAGCATACCATTGTTATTGAACCAGCTTCTGGTACCTTTGGCAGTGTGGGCAGGTACCAAGTCAAACTGGAAAATGAAATCAGCATCTCCATAAACACCTTAAACACCTTGTAGGTGTTTAAGTTGACTGTGGACTTTTGAAAACAGTGGACAAACACCAGCAGAGGACATGGAACCCCAAATCACCACTGACTGTGGAAGCTTCACACTAAAGCAACATGGATGCTGAGCCTCTCCTCACTTCCTCCAGACTCTAGGACAGGAGTGGGGAACCCTGGTCCTCAAAGGCCGGTATCCTGCACGTCTTTGCTCCAACACATCTGATTCAGTGGTTGATTCACCTGTTCAGCAGCTCATCAGGCTCTGCAGAAGCTTGCTAATCACCTGCTGATTGAAATCAGGTGTGATGATGAGGGTTTGAAACTAAAATATGCTGGATAGCGGCCCTTGATGGACCAGGGTTCCCCACCCCTGCTCTAGGACCTTGATTTGCAAGAGACATGAAAGCTTTACTTTAATCTGAAAAGAGGACTTTGGACCCCAGATCAACAGTCGGGTATTTGTTTTCTTAGCCCAGGTAAGGTGGTTCTGATGTCTAGTTCAGGAGTAGATTGACAGAATTCATCTTTGTATAGAGCAGGGGTCACCAACGTGGTGCCCGCGGGCACCAAGGTGCTCTCGGGGTAACCACGGGGTGCCTGCAGGCTATGTTCTAAAAATAGCACTAGTCACCACTGAACTTGACTTGATATCTCCTTTTTTTATTGTGTTGCTTTTCTTTTTGAGTCACAGTTGCATCAATGCTTATTTGAAAATGAAACTATTAACGAATCATTTTTAAGAACAAAAATATTTTATATTTTGTATGTTTTCATATTTTACCATCGACATATAAATACTTTACCGTACATGAATGTGGCAGTACTGCAATCACACAGGCTGCAAGCTGTCATTAAAAACCATAGAAGAAGAAGACGTAAACATGAACTTTCTTTGACCTACTAGTTCGATTTGGCGTTAAGCTAGCGGGCGGGTGCTGCTCCAACGAGGAGCTGGATACCAACCGAAAATGACTGAAAAACGTAAGAAAACATATCATTTTCATAGTGATTGGGAGGAGGAGTTCTTTTTACGCTTGTGAGAGAAAAATGTGTGTCTCATTTGTGGTATGACTGTGGCGACAGCAAAGCGGCACAATGTGGAGAGACACTTCAGCACTTGTCATAAAAGCTACAATGCTAGCTACCCACCTAGCAGCGCACTACGGACAGAAAAAGCACGTGAGTTAAAGGCAGCTTTGGGCAAACAGCAGTTTTTATTCAAGAAGCCGGTGGAAAAGTCACAAAAAACAACAGAAGCATCATTTAGAGCCACACATTTTTAGATTAAGAACAAGACATTTTCAGATGGAGAAGTTTTCAAAGAAGCAATGATGATAATCGCAAAGACTGTATTTAAAGATGAGAAGAATGGAACCGATGTCATCTCCACTCTCTCCAACGTCCAACTGGGCGCAAGTACAATGGTAGGAAGAGTGACGGCTATGTCAGAGAACTTAACAGAGCAGCTGGAGCAGGATTTGAAAACATGCAAGTGTGACGAGTCTGTGGACTGCAGCAGGTCAGCACAGCTGATGGTCTTTAATCGTATGGTTTTTGATGACCTCCACAAAAGAGGAACTTCTGACATTACTGCCCCTCCAGACAACTACAAGGGGAGTTGATATCTACAACACAGTTAAGAGTTTTCTTGTGGAAAAAAAGGTACCACTAGAAAAGCTGGTGTCCATGACTACAGATGGGGCTCCTGCCATGATCGGACGGCATGCAGGTTTCATCGCGCACTGCAAAGGTGACACAGACTTCCCAACATTTCTACATTACCACGGCATCATTCATCAGCAGGCGATATGTTCAAAAGTGACCGGATTTGAGCGTGTGATGACTCCTGTTGTGAAGATCATAAATAGCATCCGCTCCAAAGCCAAACAGCACAGGATATTCAAAGTGCTATTGGAGGAGCTGTCAGCAGAATATGGCGACCTGTTACAGAAATCAGATGGCTCAGCAGGGGACGGGTTTTGCAATGTTTTTTTTTTTCACTTTTGTGTGAAATCAAGAAGTTCATGCAATCCAAAGGTGAAGACATGTCGTTGCTGGAGGACATTGAATAGATACTTGACCTTGCATTTTTAACGGACATCACCGGGAAACTTAACCATTTGAAGTGTGAGCTGCAAGGCAAAGGTAAAACTGTTGCTGACATGATACGTTCTGTAAACACATTCAAAGCCAAGATGAACATTTTCCCTGTGCATTTACAGAAAAAAAGGGTGCTGCACTTTCCTTCTGTGCAGTCAGTGCTGAATGACAATGCTTCTGCATCTGAGACTTTTGACAAAGTTGTGGACAAATACTCTGAAGTCATTAACAGACTTGGACAAAAGTCTGAGAATAGGTTTCGTGACTTTGATCAACTTGAGCCATGTGTGTCATTCATTTCAAGCGCCTCGTGATTTTTATCTTGAGAGGCGCTATAGAAATTATATTTTCTTCTTTTCTTCTTCTTCCAATCCTTTTGTGCAAGTAGAAATTGCATGCATTGCTGAGCAGCTAAGTGCAACATTCAGCTTGAATGCTGGGGAGGTGGAGATAGAAATTATAACACTGCAAAACGACCTCCATCTCAAAGCCAATCAAAGTGAATCAAACTTTTGGTGCCTTGTGGATACAGAGAAGTACAAAGGTGTGTGCACAGCAGCTATGAAGGTTGCCTGCATGTTTGGTTCAACTTATCTCTGTGAATCAGCCTTTTCTGACATGAACTTCATAAAGAGCAAACAGAACACGCCTTACTGATGCTCATCTACACGACTCAGAGTTGCAGTATCAAGTTACACCCCCAGATTACAGTAAACTGGGGACCAGCATGCAATGCCAGGTTTCCCACTAATAGAAAAAGAAATATGCCAGATGTTTTCAACTAAACAGCTGCATGGCAAAGTTCCGACATATTCAAGCTGTTATGTACAGATTTAGTTAAAAATGCTAAAGATTTGGTGGTAAAAAGTTGTGTTTTGCAGGACTGAAAGGTTACATAACTGACAATTTACCTAGTCTGATTAAGATTGTTTCAGAAGTAGTTAGTAAAAATGGGACATGTTTTTCCAAGAAATGTTGCAGAGGTGATTATTTGAATATGAGACAACTGAAATGGACTGAGATAAAAAAAATAAAGTGTTGCATGTTGAGATTTATCTGTTTCCTGCCTTAAATCATCATTATTATTTGAGAAGCAAATTAAATGTTGTCAGACATTTCAACATTGAATTAAAAATAAAAATAGACAGAAGTGTGTCATGTACAGGTAGCCCTTCGTATTACTCCATACCCTTTAAATTGCTCTCGGTTTCAAAAAGGTTGGTGACCCCTGGTATAGAGGCTTGTGAAGCTCTGACTTCAGCTTCTGTCCACTCCTGATGAAGCTCCTCCAGATTACTGAATAGATATTTTTAGACAATCCTCTCAAAGCTGCAGTTCCTAACACACTTTTTCCTTCCACTCAACTTTCCATGAACATTATTGGATTGAGCACTCTGTGGACAATTAACTTCAGGGTATATTTACAGGAACCCCCGATATGCACGTGTCTCCACTTGACCGGAATGGTCGTTTTCTGGGCCGTTTTCAGATACATTCGAAGCATGGCTCGGCGGTGTAGTTAAGCGAAACCTTTAGTTAACTCACTCTGATTGGTTGTAACTCAGTAGGAAATTACATCAGCAGACGTTGTCCAAAACAACTTCTTCCTGTACATATTTCTACTGCTATACTTCATCTGAACACCACATTTTACATCACACAGCAGCTGCCGTTCTCTGAAAGGAATAAATAAGGACATACTCCGACAGAATAAATGCTTTTAATGTTATGTGGACGCTTTTTGATGCTGATCAGTGACATCACTCACTGACAAAGCAGTCGCGATATGCTAACGTCTGTGCAAAGTCATGAAAGGGCTGAATTTGAATGGAGACACAACAGCTGAGAGGACTGGGACGTTGTATCTCCCAGTCAATTTCCCCGTCCCAGAATTTACCGTGAAGTTCCGGTAATGGAAACACACCCTGTCTTCTGGACATCTGTCCAGTTAGCTGTCTTCCCCATGATTGTGCAGACTGCCAACCCAGACAGACACTTAGAGGCTCAGGAAACATTTGCATGTGTTTTGATTTAATTAATGAATGAATGAAATGATAAGTCACAATATTTTACTTTTTCACAATAGTCAAATTTTCAGTGACACAGAAGTTAGGGTTCTCCTTATCTGTTAGCCATAATCATCAGAATTATCGTAAATCCTCTAATACAGGCCCGGGCCTGTATTTGACTCAAGCTCATCAAGCTCCAGGCCTTTATTGGAAGGAGGGCCAGAATTAGAGGCAGGCCTCTATTTCTATTTGAGCAAAATGAACTAATGGTTCGCTGGAGTTTTTGACAATTAAAATTGTGCCCACATTTTCAAAGTTAAACACATTTCTTTTAACAACGGTAGTTTCTGCTTCAGCCCCCTCCCCCTCCCCCAGTGCAGCGGCCGCAAACTCACTGATGCGCCTGCAGCCTCTCGGAGTTCCTGCTGCTCTAAACGTTAAAATAATTATTTCATTTTCTGTTCCTCACTTCTGATTACCTTCAATGGTGTCTGTTTGTTGCACCCACCAGATACAAAAACTAACTTGTTTTTATTTGACTATTTTTCTGTCCTGTCTCTGTTTATTATCTTCCTGCATCTCCTCTCAATCCTAAAGAGAAACTGCTACCTGGGTTCATATATATTCACCTTATGAGTTACCTTTGAACTGCAGTTCTAAAAGATCTACCGACCGCAAAAACAGCGGAGTGCTCGCTGCTTGCTGGCCACATCAGTGATTGGTGCGTCACCGGAGGACAAGGTGATGCGCCCTGCTCCACAGCAGCGAAACACATCAGGCGCAAATAAAAGACAGAAAACATTAAAGGAAATGAACCGACATGAACGATCGCGTGTCAGTACCGATGCTCTGGCACAGCGCGTTGCCCCCCCGAGCGCAGGAGCTTGTCACCTGCTGACAGCAGGCTGCTGTCTTTTCCGAGGGCTGCATCTTGCCGGTCATTATCACGTGACAGCGACTAGTCGACGACAGGCATAAAAAGTCACTATAGTGAAGTAGACTAGTTCATACAACCCCTACTGCTCCCCAGTGTTCTGCAGCGCACGTTCTCTTTGAACTTGATATCAAATTTTCGCCTCCTCTTCGTCTCCGCACGGTTAAAGTTACCCTCGCGGTCTATCACTGGCAAATCAAAAGTGAGACGATGACACAACCGCCCCCGTACTTGCTTGTTACCACATTCCACCCGGCCACAATAAGAGACCGGCCATTATTCACCTCCGCCGACTCCGACACCGGCCAAAATATGAGACCCGGCCGTTAATTGAATACAGGCATGTATTAGAGGATTTACGGTATACGAAATAATGGCTTGAAATACTTCACTATGTATGATGAGTCTTTATAAAATATTAATTTAAATGTATGGAATGAGTGACAAAAATGTATTAAGCTGTAACCAGCGGGTTACCAGGTCACACAACCTCTGTTTTATCAGTCATTCTTGTGTAAGACACTTCCCCTTGCTTGCTTTCTGGTAGTGGTTCAAGGGCCTCGTGATACTGATTGTGTGGCGGTCTCACTTCTGTCAGTGTTCCCCAGGACGGCTGTGGCTACGATGTGGCTTATCCACAAGTGTGTAAATTATTTTAATGTGAATCACTGTTAGCCATTTATTGTAATCTAATTTTTCGACCCGTACCAAGACAATGATCTGTAACATTTCTATCAAAGCAGAATTTTTGTGCATGTCTTTAATCCATGTTTTTTGGGTCAGTATTACTTTAAAAATGAGGTATTAGGTATTGTAATAACTAAATTCAATATTTAACTAAAGTAAATAAGAATTGCATTTAGCATATAGTCAAACTTTCTTTCGATAATAATTTCCATTAGAAAATGATGACTGTAATGAATATAATATTTCATTCTTTATTTTGATTATTGTGTTTTAAGCCCACCTCCACTTGCAGTGTTGCCCCAGCCAGTGACCCAGGAGCTAACTCCACTGTAGAAGGTGCTGTCTGAAGCTGCCAGGCAGACGGGTGTAATGTAGGGGGTGAAAGTCACAGATGAGGTTAGCTGAAGGAGGGCAATGTCGTTGTCATTAGTTTCAGCGCTGTAGCTTGGGTGAACAATCATGCGTGCTCCTTTCCGAGACACCATATTTAGGTTGGATCCCTGTAGAGTCTGACGACCCAGAAACACGGTCACACTAGATGCGCTGCTGAGCCTAAATGCAGGGACCAAAAAAAACATCATTTAAAAAATGTCTCTACTTATCTTTTTTTTTAAATAATTTAACCAGAAGTAAAAAGATTTTATAACCAGTCAGTCTATTAGTCTGCAAATGCTGTCTGTGTTCTTCACCCTAATTCTAAAGAGTTGGAAAGACCCCAAACGGCTGAACAATGATCTCAAATCGACGGAAAGACTCACCATGTGAGGCAGTGAGCAGCAGTCAGAACCCACTGATCATTTATCAGAGATCCTCCACAGAAATGAGACGTGGTTTGTAGACTGACCTGCCAGGGCCAGTTGCCACTTGAAGCCACCTGACCCCCAACAATCCTGGTGTTGAGTGTTGATACACCACAGACTGTAGAAAGGTAGACAATGATGCATGAATCTGTCTCCCCTTGCAAGATATAAAACTGATAATGAGAACATAGATAAAAGTAATCTCATTCCACGATGAGTATTGATACTACTTTTCTTTTATTAGCTGTGTAGTCATACAGAGACAGAAAAATGATAATATAAAAGCATGGGTTGGGGAGGGTAGTATTGTTTTACAGAGGTGTTGACTTACCAAGCTGTGGCTTAGACTCTGAAAAACGGAAAAGAAAAGTTTTAAAACATTTTTTTATTTCAAAGGAGAAACAGACAATGATGTTTCTGCATTTGATTAGGACTAATATTGCATTAAAATTGAATAGTACTTATTTTTTATCAAATTTGTGAAGTAAATTATTTGAATGGTTTCTAGAAGACAACTATAAGAATAATAAATAAAGCTCCCTATTGGGAGCCAACCAACTAATTATTTATAGTCTTATGGTCAAATTTGTGTATTTAGAGCAATGATAACAGTTTCCCCTCACCATCTTAGGAGGAACAATGTTTTCATGGTAGGGAGTTAAGCTGAAACCATAATTAATTGAATATTTGTCAATAAATTACTACAGGATAACATACAGTGGATGCGAAAGTTTGGAGATCAATATTCCTTTATGGTGTGTTTAAAGGAATATTTTACTGTAACAACCAACAATTTATAGAGGAAAACCGTGAAGATTAAAATGGCTGCCCAAACTTTTGCATCCCACTGCTGTAATTAAGGACTGTAGAGCAAGATGAACACGGGAATGAATGAACATGAATAATTTAGACTGAATTGTGTTATTTCATTCCTGCTTTTTGTCTTTTGTCTAACTTTGTATTATGATGAATCTGTAAGATGATGTGTTTTGTGTCGCGTAGGTATTTACTAAGCCTCAGCTTCAGCCTATTCCTTTGGCAGGGGTGCCCAATCCTGGTCCTCGAGGGCCGGTATCCAGCATGCTTTAGTTTTAATTCTGCTTCAACACACCTGATTTCAATCAGCAGGTGATTAACAGGCTTCTGCAGAGCCTGATGAGATGCTGCACAGGTGATTCAACCAGTTAATCAAGTGTGTTGGAGCAGAAAAACCACAAAACCTGCTGGATACCGGCCCTCTAGGACCAGGATTGGGCACCCCTGCGTTACAGGGATTGTAGATTCATATTCTTTTGGTGAGATGAATATCTCATTTTTTAATTTTAGATTGTTACTGAAATAAACTTAAACTTCATTTTGTCTGCACTCGACCGTTTTTTCTGTCCTATAGATGACCTTTGGAACACCTTCCATTTGAACCGACCTGCAGCTAAGCTTAAGCTGCTAAGCTTCATGCCAGACTGGTTTTCCTGCTTTGTCTCAGAGAAATGAAAACATGGTCATTTCCAACGTAGTTCACCTTTGTTATTTAGCCCGGTAAGAAACATTGTGTTCATGCTGAACTTGTCTTTGTACTTGTCTGATTTGTCTTTTCTGGTTCTAGTCAAACTGCACAAGAAGAATTTTATCTGTTGAACTGAAGTTAGTTTCACCCTGAAATTTTCCAGTTCAAAGCTAGCAGAGCTGGTTTATGTCAGGTTTTATTAAAAATAATAATTACATAAAAAAAACTGTTAGGAGACAGTTTGATTTTTCACAGACAGCAGATACAGAGACTCACCCTGACACAAGGTTTGCTTCTCCTATATAGTCTCCATATTATTTCAGATGACTGGATTTTACATAAAATGTATGTTCTAATGATACAGTTGTAACTTATTGTAACTTATTGTTACTGTTATGTTTTTCACTGTATTTAAAAACAGAATTTATATAAGATGTTTAGGCAGGATCTATAAACGCAAGCTGGTGACATTACACATAAAAATACAGTAAAATGTTGAAAAAGGTTTTTTTAAAGAGTGTATTCAGTAGAGAACAGTGATTGTGAAAGTAGGCCGATGCACATTTACACCATAATGTCATAGTAACACAATGAGCTCATTAGTGTGAGCATTCTACACTAATTAGGATTTATTTAAAGAGCAAGTCACTCCAAATCACAATTTTTTTGCTGATAAACTATATAAATGAGTGTCCAATTGTGCTGTAGACAAATGTAGTCAATAATTCGGCACTTTAGTGCATCTTAGTTAAAATTTAAATATTCTGCCTAAAACTGTCAGCGATGCACCGTCGTCAGGCAAAAACTCAGCACTACATTTGAATTTAAATCTGCCATCACTATTGGCTAAGAGGTACACTATGATGTTAAATGGTACATTATGATGTCACAATGTTGTGAGTTTGTGTGTTTGTTAGCATTTGTTGCATTTTTCAACAGGAAGTGGGAATTGAGTAAGAATCTGGCAGGGGGTGACTTGCTCTTTAAATGTTCCACTCAATCATTTAGTTAACTCTTGGCTTTCCATTACACCTTCTCCAGTTTGCCCTGACCCAGTTGGTTAAAACTTGATAGTAAAGTGGAGATGTTTGAGACCTAATCATGAAGTTGATGCAGCTTTATCAAGCGTTGCTTCAGATCTAGAACCACCAACGCTGTGGACCGATATGAATACGAGCTCTTTTGTTTGACGTTAGGAAGAATGAAAGAGCTGTCATTCAATGAAGGAATGCATCACCTTCATGCATGAAATGTAAACTCCTCTCATGTTTATAATTGACAGATTTATAGCTCTTTGGCCAAACTTTGAAGCATTTTAATGGATAGTTTAACCGCACAGAACTTTGTTTCACTTCGTTTTCATGCGACACGAGAACAAAATAAGTGTTGACTGCACGAGTGAGTCTTTCTACTCTGATATCATCAGGAGGAGGGTTTTCTGGGCTTTGAGAACATTGTGCTCTCCTGAAGACATCTTATGTTCTGAATACTCAATCGTCAGCTGTTAGGAATTATAAATGTGTGTTTTTTGTCATTAAAGGCTGCATGGTGACGCAGTGGTTAGCACTGTTGCCTCGCAGCACGAAGGTTGCAGGTTCCAAACTCGGCTGCGGCCTTTCTGCGTGGAGTTGCGTGTTCTCCCCATGCATGCGTGGGTTTCCTCCGGGTACTCCGGTTTCCCCCACAGATCACAACATGCCCTCTAGGTTATAAATTGTAAGTCGCTTTGGATAAAAGCGTCTGCTAAATGAATAAACATAAACATAAAGGCCTTGTAATATGTTCATTATATTTTTATAATTGAGAATGTTTTTTAATATAATGCAGACTAAATATTGATTTTAAGGTCTTAAATAATAAATATAAATAATAGTATATAAAATACATGTCAGCTGTTTATTATTATTTTTGGTTCGGTTTTAGTTTTCCACCCTCAGCTCCCCAGACGCTCACTCAGCTCTCCCTCTGCTTCATCGGCCTCATTCAGCCCACATGAGCCACACCTGCTGTTTTCCCTCCTGTTATCCTTTTGTTCACTGTCTTTGATTTTAGTTCCTGGTTTTAACCGAACCTATATTGAGTTCACCTGCTCCCCTTCAGCAACAGCTGTTGGTGCACTAAGTGCACCTGTTTCATAATCACGGATTGTTTCAGTGGCATCTGCGATTATGAAACCGGCGCACTAAAGGAGCAGCAATGAGACAGCCTAAAAACAGGAATGGTTTTACAAATGGAGGCCACGGACGTTTTCGCCCTACTCTGTTTTGACTGTTTGTCAGTCGTGCATCTGAGTCTCTATTGGTACCACGAGGCAACATCTGAACCCTAGAGGTTGTCAGTGTTAGTCTGAGTAGCTATATCCACGAGGGACATACAGCCCTGCATTAGACAGATGATGGTGCCTGACTGCCATTATGCATCAGGATGAAATCCTGATACTCAGACTAGGGCTGGGCGATACGGCCTAAAATCAATATCACGATATATTGAGGATTTCACATCGATAACGATAAATGGACGATAAATACAGCTGTACGCAGAAACAAAAGTTGTCCACTAGATGGGGCTGTCACATGTACCACCATAAGTCACATTTTCACGTGACTCAACAACACATTTTAACACCCTAAGTGTCGAAAAATGTGGTGGGACCAAGCATCTGTTTCCGACGTGTAGGGAGCCCCTGCGCGTCGGGACGTGATGCGCTGTGCCAGAGCGTTGGTATGCAACACCCGCAGTAAAAATGGAGATTTCACTGAAATGTGACCTTTACCCTCTTGCTCTTTAACCTTCCACTCACCCCAATCCTAACCTTAACCAGCTTGCGCATGCAAAGCTTTGTTTTGCACTTCGTCGTTCCTTTCAAACACACCTAACGGAAATTTTACACTGACATACAGGCTTAAGGTTAGGATGGGGGTGAGGGGAAGATTAAATCGCTAGAGGTTAGAGGTGAAATGTCTGTGAAATCTCTGTTTTACCGCAGGCGTCGGATACTGACGCTCTCGCACAGCGAGGAGCAGGGGCTCCCTACGCATCGGAAACAAACACGCCGCGTCATTTTTCGAAGCTTAGGGTGTGAGAATGTGTTGGACTCAATGCGGTACAGCTTTCTAAAGGGACATGAATGTTGCCAACCTACACACATCTTTTCATTTTTTTATTATCAAATTTATCGACATGGGAAAAATTATCTTGATGAGAGTCCGAAATTTCGATAACGATAAATTTTTTGATATATTGCCCCGCCCTAACTCAAACCATTTGCTGGTGTGTTGGGTCCTGGGTTTGTCCTGGTGGATGATAATGCCGGCTTAATGTGGCAAGAGACGGCAGCTCTGTCTGCTGGGGTTCTCGTGCTCAGGGGCACTTCTGGATGTTTAGGGCTCAGATTTCCATGACCGCCGTGGGCGATATGCTTTCTACCATGAAAGTATTACTGCCCCGCTTGTGAAAGTAAAATAGTAAAGCTTGTTATTGGCACTCAGGCAATGATTCTGAGGCACGTAAATAAAAACTAGGTCAAATCATCCATTTTTCCCCCGAACGTATTACCCATCAGGACTTCCAGTGGGATTTTACTTCAAATTCAGATCGGATGACTTTTCACAGAGTTAATGAATATGAGGAAAAATTAAAGACTGTTCAGAAGCTGCAGCTGCAGATACAAGTTAAGACACTTTTTAAAACCAAATTAGATCTGTACCAAAACGTGTTTATTCTTAATGTTTCATTAAAACTGCTCAATGTTTGTTAGTTTCCCAGAAACAAAAAATAACACATTTATTCACAAGCTCTAAAATGTCAAAAATAGATCAACTCAACAAGCCCTACTTCTCAGAATCTCACTGATGATCCGTTCATGCTAATGTTACAACTCTAACCCTGAATCTGTTTAACACAAAACTGAAAGTTTTCATGCAGAAAGTCCAAGTTGTTCTTTCCAAACACCAACTGAAAAATACACGCGATCACAAGAAAGGTCAGTTATATTTTCTGTACAGGTGTTTCGTAGAAGTCACAGTGTTTGGTTTATTTTTTGTAGGATTTACATGTGGGGCTAAAAAGATCAAAGATGGAAATCATACTAGTTTAGCCACAGGTTTTTGTTTTTTACTTTCTTTTTAACAAACCGGCTGATCCAGGTGTTCGCAGTGATTCTTACCTTTAGTTAGGAGAGTCAGCAGCGTCGCCACACACATCACTTTGTAGAAAGCCATAACTGAGTCCGCTCTTCCTGAACTGCTTCAACCTAAATAAGCGTCTTTAGCCCTCCCTTTTAAAAACACTCCTCCCTCTGTGACACCTGTTCAGTGACACACCCAACTCTTCATCTGTAATAAGATCAGTTCAGATTTTGTGTTCCACAAATCTGTTCTCTTTTTATTTTACCCATCTTTGGGATTTCACATATAGAAATAAAACTATTTTCTTTACGGTTTGGTCTAGAAAGCCTTCTCATAAACATTGTGTTTTTAGATATGTAGAAAAACTAATCTAAAGCTTTCTCAAAGTCAGCCGTCTATGTCTCCCTTGGAGTGGGTTACACTGCACCACCATTCTTCACCAGTGTTGGGAGTAACGTGGTACAAAAGTAATTAATTACTGTACTGCATTGCTTTTTGCTGTAATGTGGTAATGTAAGGCATTACAGGGAAAGAAAATGGTAATATTTACTTGGTACAATTGTCAGTAACACGGTAATTACAATGCATTTTTAAACCCAGAATCAAGATGGGGGTTTCCTAAAAATTCAAATTGCGGGAAGCCTGAAAAAAGATCCAGTATCCACATATATGACGTCATTTATGGACTTAGCTTTGCGGGCGTTCTATGAGCAGAGAGGACGCAGCGGTGATGGCTCAAATACTCGTCCAGCGCGCGGCCGCTGTTGCATTCACAAAATCGCTCCACCAAAACAAAGTCATTCGTTTGCGATCGTTTATATCAGCCCATATTCTCTGGTACTTCATGTACTTTTCAGCTGAGTTCATAATCTGTGCCCCGGTGATTTCAACTCATTGCTGCTGGAGCGCAGGGCATATGAAGCTTTTTTTTGCGTTGGGTAGATCCCTTTGGCTGATTAGTTAGAAAGTAGAAAATCTAGTTTACAGTTTTTCTGGAAGACGGAGAAAACATGCAGCATGCAGGAAGGTTTGAGAGAGAAAGAGCAGGAAATTATTCAAATAAAATCAAGAAAACAAAACAGTGACCAGTGAAAAGCAATTATATATAAGCCTTTAATATTTATACATGTGATAGAATCAGATCACCCCAGAAGTCAGTCCCACATCCAGGGCCGTATCAAGGCATTTGGGGACCAAGGCAAATATAGGCTTGGAGCCTCCACCACCTCACTCCCTGCTCAGTTAATATAAGATGTCAGCATGCTGAGAGTACAGATTGTTGTTGCTTTTATTTAATAAACAATCATTTTAAAGCACCGTTATTATATCTGACTGTTTTTAACAGCAATCCTAACTCAGACACCACATCACCTTCCACATGTATGTCATGAGCTCACTGAGCGTCACATGACCAGATTCATACTGAATTTGTATCGATGAAAGTAACTTCAAGTAATGCAAAAGTAGTGTAATGCCTTACATTTTAAAATCGGTAATATTGTAATGTAATGAATTACTTTAAAATGAGGGTAACAAGTAATAAATAATGCATTACAGTTTGGAAGTAACTTGCCCAACACTGTTCTTCACTCATCCATTAAGAATGTTTTACCATAAACAATGTTAGAGGAAACTCAAAGTGAAAAGACACAGAACATATTGAGAAATCATTTCTAAACCAGACTTTCTGAATATGTCTGGTTCATTTTTCTTTTCTTAAAAACTTTAGTCTGTTTTCTTTTGTTATTTATTCTTTTTCTGGTCCTTCAACTTCTTTTATAAGCAGTTTTAGAATGAAAAATACATAATCAGTCAGGTCAGTCAATAACGTCAACACCTAATGAATATTTGAACACTGAAGCAAACTTTAAATTATGAATGATGCTTTTAATTTGATGCTTTCATGATTATTTAAGATATTAAATGAAGGTCTGAGGGGACCGTAAACAGCTGAATCAGTCTGTTGAATGATCAGTCAGAAGAATCATACAGGCAGGGTAAGTAAATCTGACCCAGCAACATTCCTGACATTTGATTTCACCGCCATGAGACAGCTACTGTTTTACAGGAAATAACCTATTTATTACTTTTACATTTTGCTGGAGACCCCTAATAGTTTTTCCCCACATACTAGACCCACATTACATCCAGTTCATTAAAACCCAGCAAACATGCCCACCATGGACTTTAGTGGGCTGTGTCTGGGGTGACTGTGGGCAAGGAGGAGAACCCACACTCACCACAGAGTTCCAGCCCAATGGATATTTGCTCTTGCGCATTAACTGTTTATTTCTGTGGGTACCTCACAGGTGTGTAGTGGGGCATCAGTAGTGCAGGAGGTAGAGCGGGTTGTTCAGAAATTGGAGGGTGGATCAATCCCAGCTCCTTACAGGGTGCTGTTGTGTCCTTAGGCAAGACACTTCACCTAACTTGGTGGTCAGATGGATGATGGTACAAATTTGGACCATTGCCCCTATAGGCAGCCATGGTTACTTTGTAGTTAACCATCACCATCAGTGTATAAATGTGTGAGTGCATGAACAATGGGAAGCACTTTGGCTGCCTTGAAAAGCGCTATATAAATCTAATCTATTATTATTTTTAATTCAATGGTAAACAGCGGGAAGTTCACACGTGCGGGCCGTGGTAACGCAGTGAAATGTAGAGCACATGATGGCGCCACAGAAGTGGTTCAAAGTGGGGTCACAGGGGGCAGCCCACATAAATATACTGTCACGATGGGGAGCCAAGAGGAGGTTAGGACCCAAAGATGCAGAGAACCAGATGACACTGAATGGAGCAATAAACATAAAATCCCTTTATTAAGAATAAATCCAAAAAGGCAGGGAGCCAAAAACAAAGATCAAAAGTCCCAAATAACAAAACCTAGAATTTCCAAAAACGAAGCTCAAAATCTAGAGAGGGGACCGAGACGAGGGTGACACAAGACAATGACCCAACAACAGTCAGAGACACAGACAGGGTTATATACACTGGGGCATGATGAGAGGCAGATGGGCTGCAGGTGTGTGCGGAGAGAAACCAAGTGAAAGCAATTAACTAATCAGGGAGGAAACTAACATGACCTAAGAGTAAAAACCTAAAGACAAGAAGAGCAGCAAACATATTCCAAGGGGGAGGGAAAACTACAAAAACCGGTGGGAAAACACACTAAAGAGACTAATAAAATGAGAAGCTGAACCTATAGAACAACTGCAGAGGGGTGACCGAAGGAACACAGGACCTGGGAGGGAATATCTGGAGGACTGCAGAGCAGGGGACACATGAGGAACACAAAGAGACACATAAGGGGATCCTTAGAGGGGGATGGAGCACACAAGAGACGCATGAGGGAGACGCAGACCATGACATATACATATATTGTTCATATCAAATATTTTGGTAAACAAACTAAAGTCACAGAATAGTCACATTATTTCCATTGAAAGAAAGCAGAAATGAGAACTTAGTGGTTGAGGTTAGTTAAGACTGGGATTATTTTCCCTAATGAAACATTTTTGTCACATGATACAATAGATTGTGTTTCTCTAAGGTTCTTTTTTGCCAACAGCTTACCACAAGGAAATAAATGTTTCTGAAAACTGGTTTGATTGCTGTAAACAAGAGTGGGAAGCAGCAAAGGTGTTACTAATTAACTAAATAATGAATTCAAAAAAGGGGAAATAAATTCTTTACAGGTAATGTAGGGAAAATTTAAGACACGGAAAGTGTGATTTATACGTAAACAAACCTGTTTAAGCTCATTTTTACGGATTTGGTTTCTCATGGGTTTCAGTTGTTTGTATTTTAAATGTTTTGTGTTAAGCACTTTGGGCAACATTGTTGCATTTAAAGTGCTATAATCTTTTGATTTGATATGAAAGACATTTAAGATTTTAGAAGGTTTTTACTTTGTAAAGAAGATGAAAAACAGATTTTTCACAGATTAACAGACATGAGTGGAATCTAAACTATCTAGTCTTAAGATATCCTGAAGCAGACAGCTTAACTCATTTTTTCTTGTGTTTAGTCAATGAATCAAAATGGATAGACCTGTTCTCAGACCTGCACTTGGGTTTTAGTGCTGACTCTGCATTGCTTCTTAGTTTATTCCAAAGTGACTCACAGCCTAAAATAGAGCTGGCCAAACTGCATCAGGCTCTTAACAAAAGCTCCATTAACTAAACAGTAAACCTGTTGTCTCACAACTGGGATCGTCTTGCTGTACATAAGTCACACACATGGTAATTTACCAGGACGTTTTTAAACTTTGCAAGATAAAATTTTCCATAATTGGAACACAGTCTATTGGGATGACTCAGAGAAAATGTTGCGTGTTGTATTTACAAAGTAAATGTCATTGTGCTCTCTGCACTCCATGGAGACCTCATACCTGCACTGATATATTCCTCATGCAAGACTCCAACCTGTTCAGCATTAATCTGGTCTTCACTTAATGAGGCAAGGCAGGTTTATTTATATAGCACATGTTCATACACAGAAACAATTGAATGTGCTTTCCATGAGCAAGAACATAAAGCATTCAAATCAACGTGACATTATAAAACAGACGATTTCAAAATAAAATTGGATGTAAGAAATTAAATAAAAAGGCAAAGTTAAGGGCTGAACTAGTAGAAGTACTTTGAAATTGATTCGGTAGTTTACTGGTACCCAGTGCAGAGATTTAAGAACAGGAGTGATGTGCGCTGTTCTCTTAGTTCTAGCGGCAGCATTCTGAATAAACTGCAGTTGCTTCACAGCTATTTTGGAAGACCAGACAAAGACCATTGCAATAGTCCAGCCAACGCATGAATGAGTCTCTAGATCTTGTCTGGACACGAGACCCCTGAGTCGTGCTAGCTCAGGTCTGAATCAATTATGACCCCAAGATTTCTAACCTGGGTCTTTGTCTCTGTTCCTCGGGAACCAAGTTGAGCAATCCTATCCTTCTTATTTCCAACGACAATAACTTGTCTTTGTTTAACTGGAGGACGTTTGACTGCATCCAGTCATTAACTTGCTCCAAACACTGACAGTGAGTCTAGGGGACCACAGTCACTAGGCGATAGAGCTTGGTAGATCTGTGTAACGGAATGAAATGACTGTTTTCCACCTAAAAGTCATTTCCCCCCTCTCCTCAGCAAGAACTAATCTGCATGAGATACTGCTCAAGGTCTCATGCTCTGCTTCTAAACTGTTTCTGATTTTCCAGCCCAAGAGAAGAATGAAGACAAAGGACTCTTTCTTTTAATAAATCAAAGAACTCTATTTCTAATAAAGCTAATCAAACAAAGTGTTAGTCAATAATAAAATGGGAACCAATTTGTGAAATGAAAATATTAATTACTTGATATTATAATCCTACAGAATATAATAAGTAATATAATTAAATGTTTCCACTAGACATCCTGATCCACGTAATGCTTAAAGTCACATGACACATTTGATCTTTCTCATCCAATCGGAACCTTCCTTTCTGAAGCGTGGCATAGTCTCTGTGGTGTTTATAAATCTGTCAAACTGATTCGACCGTAAATCAAAACATCCAGATAAATAAAACCAGTCCCCACGCCATCTTAGTTCAGTTCACCGCATTCTAAGAGAAGTATCGGACCGGCCACCCGGACTTCCTTTTTAAGCAAAGAACCGACAAGCTGGATAAAATCTGTTGCACTTTACCAACCAAGCAGAGGTTCCTTTCAGAATAAAAGCTGAACTCACTGACCCTCCGGGTCCATCTGACGCTGTCAATCAAGCGTCGCTTTTTACCTGGAGACAATCCAAAGACTAGTCTGTCGTACTGCTGACGCTGTTTCTTCGGCTCCGGTACCGAAAGGGGGGTCCGAGGACCTGGCATTCTGGATCTGTACGGAGGTCTCATCCTGAAGGGTATGTGTGGAGTGACAAGATGGCGTCTCATGTGTTTATGAAACTCCGATCATAGCTTAAGAGCAAAACATCACTTCCCACTCAGACTTACTTCTCCGGATACGAGAGTTCTGATGACATCATCACTCACACATACACCATCCATCTCACGTCTCATTCACACCAAGATCCATTCATCACCCGGAGTTTAGAGTTTAGAGTTAGTCTTGTTTAAAATTGTTTAGAAATAAATCTTCTTAAACTTTTTAAAGGTGACTCTCTCTTCTCTTGTCTCTCAGTTAATACAAAGTAGTTACATAATCCCTGCAATAAAAAGTTCTGATCTTCTGGTTAAAATTAGCCAAAGGTCCATAAGATTGATTTCATATTTCCTATGGAATCTCACATTTTATGGTTCATTAAATAGATGTAAATTAAACCCTTACATCTGGGTGTTGACTACTTAAGTATGATGGGCAATGTTGTTATTGGATATGACCTGACCCAATGGAAGCATGTAGCGATTGAAGAGCAGAGGTCCAAGAATCGAACCTTGGGCAACACCACATCATGGTGATCTGCTTTGATTTGTGATCACCAATAGAAACAACAAAACCCCTGTCTTCGAGATATGATCGGAACCAACTACGGACTGTGCCTGATAGTCCCGCCCAGTTTATGATCCTATCAAGAAGGATGTTGTGGTCCACAGTATCAAAAGATCCACTGAGATTTAGCATAATCAGGATAGATGTGTATGTTTATGTATTTAGCAGACGCTTTTGTCCAAAGCGACTTACAAGTGATGATCGGCATGTTGCCCTTGAGGCTAACAACAACAACATTTACAACAACAACTTGACATCAATCATGGAGAGTATGGAACAAGGAGTGGACAGTAGGGGGGGGGGGGGGACGGGTGCAGGGAGGGTGCTAGTTTAGAAGATGCTCTCTGAAGAGCATGATGTTTTGCTTGAATATGTATTTAGACAAATATCATTAAATACCTTAATCAGTGCTGTGGTGTTGTCTAAAGCCTGACTGAAAATTGTCTAGGAGGTTGTTTGTCTCTGAAAAGTTGCTCACCTGGATCATTACTGCTTTTTCAATTCCCAATGAAAAGGAGGTTAGAAATTGGTCTGTAATTATTCTTCACTAAGGGATCTTTCTTTAGAAGAGACTTAGCAGCATTTTTCAATGATTTTGGAAAATTACCTGACATTAGGGAGCACTTAAAAATTTTCAGTACATCAGCGTTCACTAAAAACATGTTTAAAGGGAGACCAGGCAGTTTTGGCTTGCTTTTAGCGCCCTCTAGTGTCCGTTTGTAGAGCCAAAACTTACCTCATCGCTATGCATTTGTCTTTTTAACGCCTTAATCTAACAGCTGAGACGTCTCCCAGCCTTCATTGGTGCCCACAGGAGTGATTCAGCACTAAATTAAACAAATCAGATGTGTTCATGACCTCAAACATGCCGGAAACGTGCTGGACCCAGATTGCAGTGCCAGGTATTTAAGCTCCAACAGACTGGCAACTGTGAAGTTGCAAATGGAATATTCTGACCACAGGGGGCAATAGGGGCTGGATGACCATTCATTAAAGGGTGCTTTTAGCATATACTGGCTCAAGAAAATGATTTAAAAATGTGAAAAATTTGCTAAGTATCCCTTTAAAGAAGTTGGTTGCCAGGTTGTCCAAACAGCAGTTAGACAATTTAAGGTCTTAACTATGTCCTCCAGTGTTTTAGCACAAATCTCACTGAAAACTTGCATTTTAGACAGATTGTTCCTGTGTGGATGATTGAAATTCCCTCTCATGAGAAGCTGTAGAAAGCTATGGAAGTTAGTTTTCTTCCAGCAACATCAAAACTGTCCTAAAATTAACACAATGCATTCATTGTTGGGAAACTGGATGGTTGTGGGCGGAGAAACTGACTAAATGTTCTGATAGAACACCAGCAGGGGGCGTCATACAACTGATTAAAATGCTATATAAGAATAATGTGTTTGTTGAATTTTTTTGGTACTTGATCACATTACTGTCAATTTAATTAACTAAACCAACCAACAAAAATTCATTTCCATTTAAGAAAAAGTTCATTAAGGATCAGAGTTAACAAAAGTCTGGTTTCATCTTAATCTTAAACTATCTGTCATTTTGTTCAAGTTTGCAGTTATGGATTGTTTTTTCTCTTTTATAAAGTGAAAAACAGTGGGATGCAAAAGTTTGGGCAGCATTGTCATTCTTCATGATTTTCCTGTATAAATCAGTTGTTACGCTAATAATTTTTGGTTAAATAAATCATTAAGGAAACACACACAGTGATATTTGTGAAGTGAAATAAAGTTTATTCAGAAAGTGTGCAATAATTGTTTCAACTAAATTACGGTAGGTAATTTTGTCATTTTATTGATTCCAAAACCTTTAGAACAAAATTTTGGAACTCAAATTGGTTTGGTATTCTCAGTGACCCTTGACCTCCAACCACAGGTGAATCTAGTTAAGAGAAACAGTATTTAAGAGGGCCAATTGCAAGTGTCCCTCCTCTTTGATTATTTTCTGAAGAGTACCAACATGGGGTCTCAACTTTCAAATGACATGAAAACATAGATTGTTCACAATCATGGTTCAGAGGAAGGATACAGAAAGCTGTCTGTTTCCACAGTTAGGAACCTACAGAGGAAATGGACGACCTCAGGCACAGATGAAGGCAAGTGGACTTCTGTGGTTTCTTGATGATGTTTGGCTTCTCATCTGAGGTGCATTTAACTTTTTCAGTCGAAACTGCTGATTGTGCTTTGTACTGAAGTGATGTGTCAGTGACAAACTAACTCACCAATGAAACCACACAATGAGGAATATGAAACATTGTCAAACATTTCTGATGAATAAGCGGCTCAGATCTACATGAAGGATATTTATTACAGATTTACTCAGTAAGAAATATTTTTTTTGAGCTTTCACACAAAATTTTTAACAAGCAAACATATTTTACAACTATTTGTTCATGTTACCATTCCTCCAAGGGAAAACCCAACAGTTCTCATTAGGACCAGCTGTCAGTCATTTCTAGATCGCTGACGAGACCAAAACTCGTCAGGCTACACACATGCTCCAGCTCTAACATCAGATATGTAGTATTTCACAACAGGACAGTTTCCCTCTTTCATCTGTAATCTTCTTTTTGTTCTGGAAATGTTCTATTTTAATCTCTGAAGAGTCAAACAGGAAAGTCTGCTAGCTGAAGAACATCACATCTCTGACTCTGTGACGCGTGTGCATATTTAAAGAGTACATTAAAATGGATTTTTGTGGGGTTACTGAGCAACAAAAAGTAATGCTGAAGTCAGAATGTTGTATTAAATGGTAAATGGCCTGTATTTGTATCATGGACATAGTTTTTTTTTGGGGGGGGGAGGATGCGCCACCCACTGGGTCATGTCAGAGCCCCGACTCCTTTTGATGGGGCTGAGCTCCCCCTGGATAGGGGAACTTCTCCCAGCCACCTGGAGGAAGATCATCTCAGCCTCCAATAAGATTCATCCTTTCAGTCAGGATTCAGATCTGATCACTGAACATGGACAAAGCTTCTTCATGCACCACAGATCAGGTCAGCAGTCTAATTTAAGATGTCTCAATAGTCTGCTTACTCATCTTCCTCTCCGTAAGTCAACAAGACACCAAGTTACTTGAAGTGCTCTTGATGCAAAGACTTGCTCACTACATCTTTTACTGGTTTAGAACCACGGCTGGAACGGGTGAGAGACTTTGGACCCAAGAACGCTGGCAACACATGGAATGAAGCATTTAACAGTTTTTTAAGAGGAACATGGCAGCTCCAGATTCAGAAACCATGAGACTCAGATGGGCAGCAACGATGAAATAGAAACAGTTGTTTAGATCTCTTACACTGTACAAAAGCAGGGCAAGTATGATCGAGAATCCAGGGTTTTTGGGTTCAAATATCCAACAGGCAGAGAAAGGTCAGAGGTCAGGAGAGGGACAAAAACCCATAAAATCAGAGTCCTTGAATACTGACTCGAATAGAAGTAGGGTTGGGATGTCAGCCACTTGACTTGGTAAGGTTTTCTTTATCGTATGGTGACTAAGGGTCAAAGTTCACGCATTAAACCTTAGGGGAGAGCTTGAGGCTGTAAACAAGGTAGATGGATGATCCTGGGCTCCACTTTAAATACACAACTCTGTTTCTATGTTTCAGCAAACATGTTTCATTTATTAGAGAACATTTACACACAGATATTAAAACATGTTTGCATTCCTACATTTTCCTGGGGTTAACGTAAACACGAACATACGTCAAGCTTTTTGTGGCATTAAAGTGCAACAGAAGAAGTCGTTAAATAATTCAGTGATTCACCCATAGACTCACAAAGACACAAAATAATTACAGTACAGCTTTTGATTGCAACATCTGGTTTCAGGTAGCAGAGAAAGCTGAGGCCTGATTTATCAGAATCATCTCTGAGAAGTCTATTTATATAAAAGTATATTTATTTAAACCCAACTGATAACATAATATTGTAATAGAATCGATTCATAATGTTAATGCCATTGATTACTCATAAGGCACCCAGATGCTAAAGAATAACTTTAAAGGGACTTTCAGAAAGCCTGAAGAACCTCTGATCAACATTACCGAAAAGGATAAGGCTTGTTGGAAAGACAAGGGAAAGAAATTAACTAAAAGTTTTCCACAATATATAATCAGCAATCAGATCTTTAAAGATGTTTATGAGAAGATTTGGACAGACAAGGCGAGAATAAGGAGATGAAGTCCAACGAAGAAGGGGCAGTGAGTGTAAGCGGTGGAGGCGGCAGGGGTGGCGGTGGTGGTTGCTGGAGACAAGAATGTCCCCAAGGTGCTCCTCAGAAATGAGTCAAAGGCAGTCAATTGCTGAAAGACCATGGGAGTGCTAGTTGCTTTTGTATTGGTGGAGTTGGTGCTGTTTGTTAACACAGCAGCCTGGTACCAGGAGCCGCCCTGCTGACACATGAGCGGACCGCCTGAATACCCCTAAAAACAGACAGAAATACTCCATCAATTATAATAATCAGGAGAAAAGTAGGACTGCACTGACAATGTTTCATCATATCTTGTTTCAGGCAAACCTTCAAACCAGTCCAATAAAGTACAGAACTCTTGAAGATTTCTGTAAAGATTTATAAAGAGCTGCAATATTTAGGAATGACTGAAACATCACTGTTTCAAAGACGAGCAGCAAAGGCCTCTAGTGCCAAGGGGCAAACCCGCATCAGCCACACATGAGGCTCCACTCAGCTCAAGTGCCATATTGTCTGTTTCTGACCAGCTTTCCAGCGTTGCATTCTCTTGTTCCGAAACCATGCATGTCTCCACCTAGCCTGACCAGCTAGCCCCATGCTTCCTTAGTTCTCTGTGTAGAGTTAAGCAGGACGAGCCTGACCGGCCAGGCTAGTCTCCACCTTCCTTGGATTAATTCTGCTTTCGTAGCTCCTCTACCCAACTTCCATGGGACTATTTACATTTCCTTCTATGATTGGTTACAGTTCTTGTGCAAATCTTTAGAGCATTTGGATAATAGTCTTATCACATACCTGGTATATTGTAAACGGTCCTGTGCAAATGCTGTAGCTCGTAGATGCATTCCCACAATTTACCACAGATGTCTGCAATTGCTGGAGAACCTCTTCAGCTACAGTTAGAAATAATTATATTGTTTATAACTGAAGTTATTGCATTGTTCTTTATGTTTAGTAAGTCATTGTTTAGGACCTCCTCCTTGTCCAGAGCTCCAGCCAGCTGCCCAGCATGTTGTTCCCTCTGAGAAGGTCTGTCCTGGCGTCACGACACAGATGGGCTGGATGTAGTTACTTAGGGTGGGTCGGGTCGACAGCTTCAGCAAAGCGATGTTAGACCCTGCAATGTTGCTCAGACTTATATTCGACACTTTAAAAGATGCTTCATTGGCGTTTGATCCATTCTGCTTCCGACGACCCAACACAACCGTCCACTGAGATGCATTAGGGGGCCTGAGGAAGAAATGGCAGCTCAATTAGGGCTCAAAAGATCTTTCGATATCGTATTTAATTCCAAAACATTCTCACACCCGAAGCGTCGAAAGCTGACGATGGGTCACACTTCGCCAGTTTTCACAGCTTTAGGTGTGAGAATGTTAATTCAAACGAAGAATAGATCTAGTGGGGGGGGGGGGGGGGGATTAGCAGAATTAGAACTGTTTAGATTTTTGTGGTTAGGTTTTCACAGTTTAACACTGATCAATATAATTCCAACTCTCATATCTTCAGGGGGTCAAGCAGGGCTAAGACACCCACCTAGCACCTGTAAGTACTTCGTCTTACATTTTCCTCTCCTCAGATCAAACTGACCAAACACTCATCAGCTATTTAAGCTGTTAACTTTATTTTCTCTCTAAGTGTTTTTCTCCCCAGAAGAAGCTACAACGATGTTCAGCTGAGCTGTGGTGGCCTCATGGAGGGGGCCATCGTCTAGCACACTGCTGCTAACCACTAAAACATTCTCCCTCTCCTGATAATAACTTTTTGCTTTCCTTGACGTTGGATGTGCTACTACTAGTTTATCCGTTTAATTATAGATCCACTAGGATAAATACAATAAAATTTATCTCTCACCAAATAGAATATTTTCTAAGACATCACAATATAACTATAGACACATTACTTGTCTTTGTGTGTGCGTGTGCGTGTGTGTGCGTGTGTGTGTGTGTGTCTGCTGTATTCTCGATCCCCAGTGAGTCGTGGAGGATGGCTGCTTATACTGAGCCAGGATTCTCTGGAGGTTTCTTCCTGTTAAAAGGGAGTTTTCCTCTCCACTGTCACTAAATGCTTGCTTAGTATGAGGATTGCTGTATAGTCACTGACACTAGTCAGGGACTCGATGCAACCTGCTGGGTTCCTTATATAGGAAACATTATTTCTGATTGGCTTAATGAACTGACCTGGATTGGAATGTTTATTATGTGAAGTGCCTTGAGACGACTCTTGTCGTGATTTGGCGCTATATAAATATAGTTAAATTGAATTGCCTCCACTAAAACTCACTTTGAGAAACAGTCAGCGTCGCTGAGGACAAAGTCCAAGGACACCAGTGTCCCGCCACACACATGCTGTCCATTCTTCTGCAGACTCGCCATCCAGGGCCACAAACCATCTGTCGTCACAGAACTTCCACCCAAACTACCAGAGTTTAGCGGGGCTTGTCCACAGAACACGGCTGCAAAATTAACAAAAGGACCATAAACCATTTCCAACATCTGTTCAAAGACATTCTGTATTCTAATCCAGGTTGTATTGTTAGCATGAGGAGGTTTGGGGTATGGACAGCATTGAAGGGGTGGTGGTAGAATTACGTGGTGCCGTGGTGGTAATCGGTGGCAGGCCTGTGCAGGAGACACTGAGGTCACCGTCGGTCCCGGTGGACGTGTAGGTGACGAAGCCCGGCTGGTTGCTGGTGATCTGGCTGTTGATCCAGGTCTGGTACTGGGACACTCTGGTGTAGACTCCTGGGTAATTTGGCTGGGCACAACCGAACCCATAACTCACAATTCCCTCCTGAACCCAGACGCCTCCCTGCTTGCTCACCATCGGACCTCCTGAATCTCCCTTTAAGACCAGAGATATTTTGCTCAGAGTAGAAATCGTTACAGGGACCTCAGCTCTGATGAAGACAGATTAAGATGATCACCTGACAGGAGTCCTTCCCTCCTGCAGCTAAACCAGCACACATCATGTTATCGGTGATGCTGCCCACTCCATAATTACAATTACACTGGCGGTTTCCTACAACTGGGATCTGCACCTCCATCAGGTTTCCAGGAGAGGGAAGAGACACTAAAGAGACAAAGAGATAACATCTTATAAAATTTGTGACCAGAGGCTTCCAATGGAGCTGCCGAGGTGGCAAAAACCAACATCATTGAAAATGTTAAAGTTGCTGTCATTGGTTCATTAGTTTACGTGGGATCCACCAGCAGCTTGTACATCCACCATGATTACTAAACACCCGCGTCTCTCAGTCCACATCTCTTCATGAGACAAGCAGACAGCAGATTAACCCTCAGCTAAACCTTTGCCATTCATAAATGATAAGATTTAGTCAAGTAAATCCAGAACCACACCTGTTCATTATTGTGAGTTACAAGTGTTTTGTGAAAGAGAGATGGCAACTAGAAAACATCCTTGACTTTCATTTTTAGAGAGACAGAACCAGTGTAGTCTGATATCATCACTCATCTAAAATGTAATCCTCTGATAAATAATTAAATTATTACATTTAAAGGTGTTGATCACTCGTTTAATCAATACATTTGCAGTGGTCTCTGGCAGAAAAGAACAGCTGAGCTTAAAGCGGCATGTTTGCAGTCTAATTCCCTGATATTCGGACATCTTGCCTCAGATTGGATAACCGTAACACGACTACCACTGACTTGTAAACTGAATACATGAAGGTTTTCAATTTTTATTTAAAAGTTACTAGATTTAGGGCACGTTTGAGGACATAAGGACGCTGATTCCATGTGTGTACAGCATATAGTGGCTAAAAGCAGGGTTCTACCAGCCTGGGGTTCTACCAGGTGACTGTTTCCTGAGGATCTCAGAGCCCTGCTGGGTGTACATACAGGAATGAGATCCAACATGTACTCTGGCCCCATACCAGTCAGTCATTTATATTAGAAATACTTTGAAATTTATTCTGAATTGAAGTTCTGCCTTGTTGTGGAGTTGCTAATGCTAACAGTTATCTTCTACTAATTGAGACGTTAAACCAACAACAGACTTCCCCGTCCTGAGTCAAGATGGGTGAGACGATGGCTGAAGAGATTACAAGTCTGTTGTTGAGAGCAGGGGCGCAGATAGGATTTTCAAACTGGGGGGGACAAAGTTCCAATGTACCACACACACACACACACACACACACACACACACACTATTGCAAGCACCTTAACTGGAGCTCAGTCAGTTTGTGTAATTTCATCCAACGGTTTATATAAAACCTAACCATTATATACGTGTTTGAAGCCATTATGCAACAAAGCTCTGCCTGATCAGCACTATAAATGAATAATCCACTCTTGTATAGCACCTCTCAGAGTAAGGACTCCAAAGCGCTTTACACTACAGTGCATCATTCATCCATTCACACACACATTCACACACTGATGGTGATGAGCTACGATGTAGCCACAGCTGCCCTGGGGCGTACTGACAGAGGGGCCCCACTATTTAATTCAGTCATTTGTTATTCTTCCATTCAAGCACTAACCAAAACCTCATGCTTTATGCAAAACATTAAATGATTTTCAGCATACCGATCTTTACAGAAAACATAAAAACCCTAAAAAACTGCACATAAAATATAAGAAACAATATTCACTTATCACTTAGAGCAGTAGTTCCCAAACATTTCAGCCTGACCAACAGATGTTCCTTCGTATTTTTACGTTATTTATACATTTTCATCATATTTTGAAAGTTTTAATTTATATATAAATATATAAATCTCTTTTTAAATGTTATATTTGACTTTTTTTATGATTATGTGGCACACTTGACTTCCATACTTAATGCATCGGCATCTGCCTCTTTTTTACGGCTTTTTTTACATTGTCGCTACGTCTGTCACGTTAGCGGTGTTTTTCCATCGTTTCTACATCCATCACGTCCCAGAGAAGGTTAAACAACATCAAACCCAACGTTTGGAGCTCATAAACTCCACACACCTCTCGTGCAGCACCAGCTGTCTGAAGCTGCAGCAGCGTCAATCGTCCCGGCTGGATGAGTGAATTTCTTCATCAGAGTCAATAATCTGCTTCATAATCAGAGTCAGTCAAGACCAGACAAAGTGATCAGTCAACAAATATCAGACCTGCCGGCAATTATACGTTTTATCTAATATTTACGCTCTTCATGCTGCACACATCTCCTCCTCTCCCCGACTGGGAGCCTGTCGGCGGGAGGCGATTTTCACACTCTAAAGACTCCCAAATTTTGCTCAGCCTGAAGGTTCCACATCTCCACTATCTTCTGGTATAAAGTAGTAACTACATGAGGGATCATGTTTGTAGATGAGACTTGCTGAAGTCAGCAATGAGGCTTTGACGCTTTTAACGAGTAAGTCCCAACACTGACAACAATGTACTGAAACTAGAACCAACATGCATAAACAGACAGATCGGTCCCGCCTACTTACACTGTTGGTCTTTTTTTAAATACGCAGTAATCGTTGCTTGTCTTTTTCACTTCATCCTGCATCCTAGCAGCAACCACTTTGGCGCCTCTGGGGTCGTGTTTGTTTACGTCATGCTGCATTCAATGTAATTGGAAAAAGGAGTATCAAGCGCTAAACCTCTGATTTTGTTTTCTTTCTGGCCTTAGTTGGGGGGGGGGGGGGGGGGGCGGCGAATCGGGGTCGATCTGAATCTGGGTGGGACAGATGCCCCCCATCCCCCACCCTATCTGCGCGCCTGGTTGAGAGTGTAATCTCTTCAGCCATTGTCTGTTGGGGTAGCAGCATCAGAAGCAGGGACCTGAAAAGGCTCAACAGCCTAATAAAAAAGGCTGGTTCTGTTCTGGGGACAACTGTGGAACCACTGGAGGAGATAAATGCAAAGAAGGATTCTCCAGAGAATCAAGAAAATGATGGACAACACTGAGCATTCTCTTCACAAGACTGTCCCAACAACGGAAGAGTGTCTTCAGTCAGAGGCTTCTTCAGTTTGGCTGCAACACTGACCGCTACTGGAGATCCTTCCTGCCAACAGCCATTGTAATATACAATAACTCTTTGATGACTTGATTATTATTATTATTCTGAGCTACTACAGCAATCAATTTCCCTCTGGGATTAATAAAGTATTTTTGAATTGAATTGAACTGAGACCATGAATATTTAGTGACAGTGTGATGTAGATCTGTCAGGATTTTCAAATCCTAGAGTTTCAATGCTTATTTTCTAACAGAAGCTAATGCAGGAGATCGGTGTAGGAGACTATTTTCAGCCTGCATGAAAAACTCGGTGACTGATTATAATCATTAAAATTTGGTTTTCAGTGTTCCACACCTTTAAACTGCAATAAAAAGGTAATGTTAAGTCCTAAATCATATTTTTATCTGTACTAAACGATTTTCAGAATATGTTGTTTTCTCTGTAATTATCAAGAAATGTTTATTTCAGTTACTGAAGTCTGAGTAACTTCATATCCCACCTCCACTTGCGGTGTTGCCCCAGCCGGTGACCCAGGAGCTGACGTTGCTGTAGAAGGTGCTGCCTGCTGCAGCCAGGCAGACTGGTTTAATGTAGGAGGTGAAAGTCACAGCTGAGGAGAGCTGCAGGAGGGCGATGTCGTTGTCGCTCGTCTCAGAGTTGTAGCTTGCATGAACAATAATCCGTGCTACTGTTCGAGACACAGAATTTGGGTTGGACCCCTGAATAGTCTGAAGACCCAGATACACGGTCAGTCTGGATGGGTTGCCATTGAAACTGTTGCAGGGAGAGAAAACAACATTTTAAAAACTTGTCTGATTCAGACTTTTTACTCAACCTTGTAAAAAAAATTTCCAGTTGTCAGCTGCTGAAGGACAACATGTAAACAATAACATATTTTCTGCTGTGCACACGTGCTCATATGGTTTTCTACAATGTGTCTCCTTAACCTTTCAGTGAATATTCAGATATAAATATAGGATGCCCAAATACATCTGACAAACTATTGTAGTCAGGCTTAACTCACTCACAGAGAGACGGTTTCAATGATTAGAGGAAATTATGTGTTATTGAACTGAGAATCGTTACCAGGGCCATGCAGAGACCTCTGACGGGACGGGGACTCAAAGTTAAAAAAAAAGGGGCACTTATGGAGCAATGCAACAAGTTAGAAAGTTCAGAGAATGAGACCCTTGGGTTCAAACAACATAATAAAAATATATCAATCAGTGTCATTAGTGTTAATGTAGTTCATAAATAATAGTTTTAGTTTATAAAGCTGACTTATACCTAGAGGTGTTACAACCACATTTCTGCCCCTGATCCGAATCCAAGTTGTTTGATTTTTGATCATCTTCCAATACTGAGTCCTGTTCTTATACCAGGTGGTGATGCAACGCATTATAAAAGAAGAAATAAGTCGTCCTTCTGTCTGTATTTGTCATTTTGTTATTTTAGCCTGAAAAGGTCACTCATTCAGGAAATACATTTAACAGGAAGATAATTTCAAATTCAAGATACTTTATTGCTATTGCACAGGTGTACAACCAAAGATATTTTGCACCTACTAAAGACAGCTCTAGTAAGAGGTAGTAAAATAAATGCAACCACAGAGACTTATCCAGTGTGATCTACGGCTATGTTAGCTGAGATCTTTCCCCTGTCAGTAGAAAATTCTTGATCCCATTCCATGATCTCACTGAACTCAACACTAAACATGAGAGCTCTGCTACCAACCTAACAACAACACCCTTTACACAAAGGCACCATCATCACATACATGGCAGGAGTCTCAGAGAAACTTAGAAGAATCTTCTCCAAACACAACATCCCGGTAAACTTTAAACCCAACAGCACCCTCAGACAGAACCTGGTCCATCCAGAAGACAAAACGCCCAAACAGAAGCTCAGTGGGGTCGTTTATGCAGTCCAGTGTAGTGAGGACTGTCCAGATGTTTACATTAGAGAAACTAAACAACAACTACACAATAACATAACACAACACAGGAGAGCCGCCTCTTCAGGTCAACCATGGATGTAATTTTCACTTTAGAAGTGTGTGTGTGTGTGTGTGTGGGGGGGGGGGGGGTCTTTACAGTACGCTCTACAGGCTTCAACACAAATGGTTGTTTTCCGCTTGGTCCTAGAGCTCAACCAATGTCAACTTAATATATTGTAATATTGTTTTTGGATGGTAAAGAGTGCAGGGATCAAAGCTTTTTATTTTTTCACAAATCAGCGAAAGGTTTCACAAATCCCAAACAAGGTTGTATGCCATCTGCTATTATTGTAGAATAATCTAGAACAGGTCTGAACACTGTGGCTGTTGTAGTTTTTGAGCCAGAGCAGATTAAAGATGGTCAGAGTAGAGAAAAATTGGGTGTATTGGCCCTTTAGCCGTTTCCCGAATCAGAAGCTAACTTCAGCCTCGTGGATTTTTCAACATCAACTGCTGCACCAGGTCAGTTCACAGGGCTTCTTCAGTATTTTCTGAAATTACTTCAATAAATGCTAAATTGCAATTGTGATATTTACTGTAATTTTCACTCAGGCTTGTCTGCTTCAGGAATAGATGCTGCACCGTCCACAAATTCCAGCCATCAACATGGATTTGCATCTCCAGTTCACCCATCTGACTGGTCTCATATGTTGTCTGACTCAGAAAGGACTGATCTGGTAAGCAGAGGACCATTTTCTGTAAGAGAAAACGTTACATTCCCGAAGAAGCCTGATGGCTGAACCTTTCACTGTCACTACACATAGACAGTTGGTTAATGGGGAAAAATGAAACAAAGTTGGATAACCTACTCAAAATGAAAGGATGCGGTCTACTGCTTCTGTT
Organism: Nothobranchius furzeri; assembly: GCF_043380555.1. Classification (NCBI taxonomy): domain Eukaryota; kingdom Metazoa; phylum Chordata; class Actinopteri; order Cyprinodontiformes; family Nothobranchiidae; genus Nothobranchius; species Nothobranchius furzeri. Next base: position 17,421,470 of record NC_091745.1, read on the forward strand.
GTAAACTGTTCTCCTAAAAGTCCGCAAAACCAGCAACAGAGGGGCCGCGTGACTGAGTCAACATAGGTGCACTGCTTAAACAACATCACTCTTCAACTGCTGTTTAGGTGTATGTCTGTATAATTTTGTGCAGTTATTTAAGTCTTCTATATTTGTTTAGTTAATATTTTAATATTTTTTGTTTATAGATAATGTGAATGTCATTTGGTTTGGTTTTGTAATGATTGCACATTTCCCATATTTTACACGTTAAATAACTAAAGATATTAAACCTACAGTAACCTTTTTTTACAGTAAAGTCCGTGTTTGTCTGCTTATGTTACTTCCAAATACTTAAGTTAGTATGGCATATTTAACACTGCGTTTCAAAACACAAACTAAATTGAATAGTTTTGTTTGATTGCTCCATGTTTACTTTTAAAATAGTCATAAAAACACTTTAATGATATTAGCCAATTACAAATTATGCTAATGATAGTGAGTATGTCATACACATTATATGGCCTATGAATGATCATTTGATTATTGAGCACCTGCACTATAGGAGCCCCCAAATTAAAATCTGCTTAGGGCCCCAAAGAGGCTTGGGCCGGCCCTGGCTATAACTCTACCGCATAAGAGAATTTAAAACTGGTGTACACGACAGTAGGTGACACGCAGAGGTCTTCCTTCTTCTAAAGCATTTAGCCTAAACCTTTTATTCATTGGTCACATTAAGATCAGGATTTATCATCTTCATCAAATAGGAAGACTTAGAGGTTTCATGTGCAGCCCAGTTCTGGAGAAATGTATTCATGCATTCATCTCCAGCAGGTTGGACTATTGTAATGGTCTTTTGTCTGGTCTTCCCCCAATTTTTTTTTAAGAAACTGCAGCTTATTCAGAATGCTGCTGCAAGAATTCTAGAACCAAGAGAACCGAGTGCATCACTCCTGTTGTTAAATCTACACCGGTAACCAGTAAACTACAGAATCTATTTCAAAGTACTTATACTACTTTATAAATTACTCACTGGGATGGGGCCAGAGTACATGTTGGATCTCATTCCTGCATATACACCCAGCAGGGCTCTGAGATCCTCAGGAAACAGTCAGCTGGTAAAACCTGCTTTTAGCCACTATGCTGCACACAGATAGAATCAGCTTCCTTATGTCCTCAAATGTGCCCTAACTCTAACTTTTAAATAAAAATTGAAAACCTTCATGTATTTATCAGCCTTTGAATGATTGTCTCTTATGCTGCACCTTCTGCATTGTAACTGCTCAGTCTTTAACTTTTCCCTTTTGTTTTATTCTAATTTTATTTGTGTATTTTTACATTTGAGAAGGTGCATTATGTAAAAATGAAGTAAAAATAGCATCCTGTGGTGACGTTTGGTTACTGAAACCACTCTAAACAACTCTGGAGCTTTTTCTCGGCTGTTGTGAAAGTACAATTTTTGGCACTACAGTGTTAGTTCGCAGGAGACATGGCAACCCCACAACTTACACACTTACTGATGGTGAACAGTAGTTACGTCCCTCATTCCTTTGTTTTGAAAGGAGAAAATCTGACATTCCTTGCAGCCAGCTGGATTAGAAATATCTTTCAATGTAACCTTCCATCCAAAATGATTAAAACATTAGCCTCTTTTGGGATTTTGTCATTGTAAACTTCTCACTATATTCTTACATACTTTGAAATATACTGTTTTATGTTGTCCCATTGATTTTAATGTTTTATGTTCTTGCTGATTTAGCCCTTTTTTTTAACCAGACTGGACATTGAGAATTGTTTCTAACCAAGCTGATGCCAATCTTCAAAATCAGTCTCTGTTGACTGTGTGATGTTCATCTCACAAGACCTGATCAACTAGCATAGATTATCCATGAAACTCTGTGTGTGATTAATCTGGTCTGCCCTTCATGCTCACCTTGCAAGACAGTGGGCAGCAGTCAGCACCCACTGACTGTTGATCAGCGATCCTCCACAGAAGTGATACGTGGTCTGCAGACTGACCTGCCAGGGCCAGCTGCCTGCTGAGGCCACCTGTCCTCCAACGATCTTAGTGTTGAGTGGAGGTTGTCCACAAACTGAGGAGAGGACATTAAAACTCTCACAGGACACACTAAAAAACCCAGACATGCAGTAACAGCAGCTTACCTTATAAATCACTTCACAGAAAATGTAAATAATATAAAATTTTAAACATGACATGAATTTCTTACCAGAGAGCTGAGACGCTGACTCTGAAAAATAAAAACACAAAACAAAAAGTCATGAAACAAAAGCTTTCATGTATTTTTCCAGGATAATCTTTAAAACTTCTTTGTAGTGGAGAGAGAAAAAAAAGACTAAAACATCATTGCTAACATTAGGGACTGTGCAGTGGCGCAGTGGTTAGAGCTGTTGTCTTGCAGCAAAAATGTTCTGGGTTCACATCCCAACCTGGGGTCTGTCTGAAAGGAGTGTGTGTTCTCACTGCGCATGCATGGGTTCTCTCCAGGTGCTCTGGCTTCCTCCAGCGGTCCAATAACATGACTGTCAGGTTGGTTGGTCTCTCTAAATTGTCCTTAGCTGTGGGGGGTGTGCGTGCATGGTTGGTTGTCCTTTGTGTCTTTGTGTTGCCCTGTGTACCTCGCCTGTTTGCCTAAAGACTGCTGCTGGAGATAGGCACCAGGCCAGGCACCAACCACCCGCAGCACTGTGTGGATAAGCAGGTATAGAAAATGGATGGATGTTTGGATGCTAACTCTAAACACTGTTGATGACTAACTACCGTCTGTTCACCCAGAAGGTGTTTGTCAAGTTTGACTGCGAATGGCCTGTGCTCGGTAACTGCTAAGTTCCTTTGGTGTGCTTTCTGAGACAGGTACCAATTGGACTCACACTATGATGTGGCACTCTGAAGCCGACGTCGCTCACATGTATGCAGCTACAGAAATTCACGGTTCCCAATTCGGAGCTCTCTTGTGCAAAACGTAGGGAGAAATGTTTCCTCCCGGAGTTCTTTTCCATTGCTGGTGCATTTGGTGCTAACTTTAACTTGAGGTTCTCAGCCATCGACATTGGCGCTGTCAAATGGCATGTCCCTTCTCTGCGTAAGCTGGTGCTTTGCCAACAGCGTGCGTTGAGGCTGCTAGGCTCTTCTGAATGCCATAAGATGGTGGTCCTGAACAAGCACAGTGAGGTGTTGCCTAAGGCCACTGCTGCAGTGAATGAACTACGTTCACTCGTCTCAGTTGTTCACACCCACACTCAGCTGCTGACCATGTACCTGTCCAACTATAGTTGGGACGTTAGTGCTTCTATAGACACCCTCCTCATGGGGATGATTCCTCCGTATCTTGTCTTTCTGGCTATATGGTTCAAGACGTGCTTGGCAGAACTACGAGGGAACATGTGACGACCCTTTGGGCAGCGCAATTCCACTTTGGGTAGATCCCGATTCTACCCGCTGTGTCCCCAGGGGATATCTACCGACTGAAGGATGTGGTCACTGTTGAGTGGATGAGACTCACTAGTGATGGGTAGATGAGGCTTCGTGACCAGTGTTTTGGCACATTGCCCAAACTCTATTGATACTCTATCGATACCGTGTCAACACTGTGTCACTGTGTTGGTGTACTGACACCTGCTGGATTATAAACATAACTGCAAGTAAACCTAATAGAGAGACTTATCAAGTCCCGGTGGGCTGTTTATCCAATTTGGTCCAGTCCACAACCCCCACCCCACCATTCTGATGGCCGGCGGACGGCCAAATTCCCACGCGTTTCTCTATAATGTCTCGGAATTGACTAAATTCTTTTATTAATGTATGTGAGTTCAATTTAACAAATGCAACATTTAACCTGCATAAAATAGTATGAATAATTTAAAAAACAAAAATTTAAAAACGACATTCTGATGGATCAAGCAGAAACTGAGAGGAACAAGATGAAACAAGGAAATAAAACAACTTATTTGTCGATATAAGAACAAAATAATCCCTCATGGGCCACCTTGCATTTTCTTTCTGTCTCCTTGATGTAACACTGGAATCATTTTGCTTCATAAGTAGGCAGAAACTCATCTCGTTGACAGAGCTCTTGTATTTAAACACAGTTCAACGCTTTGCTGGTGAGTGACACAGAACCTGTACCGGTCATGTGACTACTTCCTAAACGATACACACACTGACGAGGGTGTCGCTCTAATGAGCCAGATACATGCACTGGTGCATCAGTGTTGCTGGACCCATTACTAATACATCAAATTGCATGCGCTGCCGGTTGTCACTTTTCACGACAACACACCGGACGTCCTACTGGTCTGACCTATGCGTGTGTTCTCTCACTTGTGACCTTCACTTCCTTTGGCAGATCCTTGTCACAACCTGTCCTGTCTCCCCATTCTGTTCAGTCCTGTGTCTCTCCTAATTGCTCCCACCTGCCTCTCGTCTCCCAATCACTTTAGATGCCAGCTCCTTGTGTATTTAAACCCTCCCAGTTCTGTGTTCCTTATCTGTCCATTGTTATGTCCCGCGTGCTTATCATTAAAAACTTCTTTAGGACTGGAGTGTGGTGCCTTGGTCTGTCTGAGTGTTCGCGGCTCCCGGATGAGGGGGGTTAAGATTTTTGGCGTCTGCCTGATTAATCCCGGTGGCTGCCTGGTGGGATCTGAGTCCGTGGGCTCTGTTGGGTCCCCAGCGGGGCTGGTCACCCCTGGTTCCCGGGCTCGGTCAGCTTGGGGGTGGGAGGCTGCGGGTGGGCCTGTGGGCTTGCCGCTGATATCCCCTGGGACTCTGCCGGCTGCTGGTTGTGGCCCCCCGGGGCAATCCTCTGTGCCTCTTGAGGGGGTCAGGGGCTTTTCTGGTTGCAGTCTCCCTGGGGTCCCTGCGCTCTGGGGCAGCTCCCGGATCTCTGAGACTTGGAGCTCCCGCTATCTCCTACACATCTTTGGGGGGCAGATCTATGGCCCCTCACACTCTATTGGACGCTCCTATAGAGAAACCTTACATAAACAAGCGCGTGTACACACACAGGTGCTCACATGGTGCTCTCAAAAGTATGGACTTGGGCACGTTCAACACACGTCTTAAGGCTGTGGTTGGCACTAAATGCACTGTGATTTATTATCGTGTGATTGTTCAGTAAAACAATGTTGATTTTATATTTCCTCATCAGGTTGACACAGTGATAGCTTGCTCCTGTTGTACTGTTGTGTGTCCCTCTTCTGCAGGTCTAGAAGCAGACTCTTGTTCATCATTGATTGTTTATTTTTGTGTGTGTGTGTGTGGGGGGGGGGGGGGTCAGTCACATAATCGAGTTAATACTGCAATCAAAATAACCCCTAAATGTCCATCTAAAAATTTTAATTAAATAGGAGCAAAAGCCGAGTATTATTTGTCCTTAATCCCCCCAATTTTTTTATTTTTTATTTTATTTTTTTTCTTCTTCCGGCTCTTGGAGAGTACAGACGCATTTTTTCCTCCTCTCCTCCCTATCTTATCCCAAGCCTCTTTGTCTGTCTCTGGGTGTACGGCGCTTCTGCATTTTTCTGGAAAACTGGAAATTGAAATTATAAAAATGGACCTGGTCAGTTGGGCTCTCAATGCGATTGACAAAACTTTTTCAACGATGAGAACGGGAGAAGGGGCTCCCGGTGCCCCTCTGGGACAGAGCCAGTTGGGTATATCATGGACTCCTGGAAACAGTGGAACCTGATCTGCCTCTCTCAGCTATCTGTAGAGGATTCTGAAGACGTCTGGATATTCGTGGTGTTGGTGTCAGGTTTCCTGCTTTTTGGCCTGTGAGGTTACCTGACTTACCGGAAAACTAACGAGCTGTCGAGGAATATTGGCTTGCTCCCGGAGCTCAGAGATGGATTACACCACGCTGTGAATGCACAGACTCATTTAATTGTCGAGATGAGTCGTAAGCTTGGAACTTTGGCTGAGATTCAGACTTCGGCACAGGAGGTGGATGCCATCAAGGAGAAAGTTGACGGGTCAGCATGGATTGGGATAGATTCATTACGCCATTATTGGATTTAGAGGGGCTGAGGACCAACAGAACTTTAAGACGGAGAGGAAATTATATCTGTCTGGCCCCAAAACAATTTCTTATCTGAATCTGGTGCCCTTGAGCCTGTGAGGCTGAATCAAATACTCCCCACTCAGAAGAAATGTGGAATGCTGCCATCGCCATGGCAACTCTGTCTCCCTATCCCAGCCTGGGCGGGACTGTGACCGGAGAAGGCCGCTGAATCATTCCAGGAGTCACTGTGCTCTCTAAATCCTACGACCTCCCACCCCTGTCCAAACGGAGGTGATGAGCACCGCTTATCGCGGCTGCATGCACTGACGTGTGGATAGTCCCAAAACCCCACCACCCCACCTAGTGGACACTTATGTTGTGTGATGTCTGAAGTCTGTTGCATCTCTGTCTGAGGTGTTTTTTGCATAGCAAAGCTGCCCTACCTCTGGAGGGTAACTCTGAAGTGCCTTTTTTCCTTCACCTGACCCAATCCTCATGTAACACTCTGATCTCTATTAAAGTAGCGCGACTCAGGTTGCGAATGACCACAGTCACCAAATCTTGTCATGTGTCTATGCCTGTATGTATGTCTGATCTCTGAATTATGTGTATTGAAACTCTAATTTCCCCCTGGGATTAATAAAGTATCTTTGAATTGAAATTATTTACTTATCTTGCGCAAAAAATATACAAAAAAGGCGATCGCTCCTAATAAGGGAAAAAGGGTGGTATCCCAGTAATAAATACCCCCCTCAAAACATGCAGATCTCACTGGCTCCACTTGGGGCCGCAGCAGTGGGATGCGAGCTTTGTTCCTATCTCGCTCTCATCTGCTTCTCGCTCCGAGTCGGGTCCAGCAGCTTTCCGGGTCCTGGAGGTGAGCAAGCCGACAAGTGAGGGAGCCCAGTCGTCACGGCTCTCCAGCGTGATCCGTTCCTCTCTCTGGCTTTACCAGGCAGGTGACACTGCTGTGGCCTCTGCGCACCTCACTGGCACCTCAGTCAAACCTGGCAGTTTGCCTGGCTTCAATCCTCAGGATCGATCCTCTTCAGCGCCCATGCTGATGACCTCTCGCTCGGATGTCTGGCGTTGTCTCTTCTTTTCCTTTTTTTTTATTTTTTATTTTTCAGCACGGCACACACCTGTTCTAATAAAGGCTCACTGGCACAGACATGCCTTTCCCCTAATTCCCATTAATTCAGCAGAAACAATAAATACAAAACCATCCTCTTAGAATTTCCTTAACTCAACATACTCAGATAAATTACTATGGGATGTTTGTAAATACATTTTATTAAAGGGGCACTAATGTGACAGCGTCACAATACAGCCAGACTTATTTTACAAACCAGATATCACAATTTTCTAAGACACTTAATTAGGTTTTGTTAATATAACTGCTAAGCTTACATTTCATCATTTCATTCATTGTCTCAGTTATCTTGTTTCAACCATCATTTATCATTTGTTATGTATCATCGTTAGTAGTAGAAATATAGTATTAAATTGATTTTTATAAACTATATTTTGCCTCTGTTTCAAATTATTACGAATTGTTGTTTCCCTGGACTGACTAAAAGACTTAGTTTCATCTTAAATCAAATTTTAAAAGATCAATAATATTGATGATTCATATTTCTATGGAATATCACATCTATAGTAGCTTATTATTCTGAGCTACTACAGCAATCAATTTCCCACTGAAATTAATAAAGTATTTTTGAATTTGAATTTGAATCTTACTGATCATTCATTGAAAGTAACCACTTGCATCACGTTATACTGGACTGAATGTTGGTGTGGTAGTGGCCGAGACTGAGCTAAATAATGTGTTCTTGTTAAGGCAAGGCAGCTTTAGAGCACATTTCAACCACAGAGGCAATTCAATGTGCTTTACACTTATCAGGACATGATATGAAAACACAAATTAAAATACACTAAAATGCAGCTGAGAAACATTCTCGTTAGTCTCCGATTTATGAAACGGAGATTGCGTGCAGCTGTGCGTACTCCATGTTTGACAGATCACAAACCTACTTGGCGTAAGTACTTTTTTTTTTTGCTGAGCTTAAGTACGGTTTTAGTAAGGATTCTACACAATGTTTGATGAATGAGACCCCTGCCTTTCTGAGTCAGAGGATTTACACTACTGAGAATCATTAGTCCATTCACTCACACCTTCATATGCTGGTGGGGATGTAGCCACAGCTGCCCTGGCACTCACTGACAGAGGTGAGGCTGCCGAGCACAGGCACCACCTGTCCCTCCAGCCACCACCAGCAGGCAAGAAGGGTCTCTGATTACACCATGGGCATTTAACGTCCTTGCCACCATCGCTACAGTCCCCCAAACTAAATTACCTTTGACTTTTACCAGACTGATGGGCAAAAAGATCATTCCTGATGTCTTTCCTTTTTGGGATTATGTTAACACACACTTGTATGCTCCAGAGAGCAAAAGGAGCTCAGATTGATGATCACCAGTTTATCAAGACATTTGCTCAGTCAGTAACTAAGTAAGTAAGTAAAGGAAGTAAATAAGTAAATACAGTAAGTACAGTAAGTAAGTATTGGTAAGTAAGAGAGTAAAGTAAGTACAGTAAGTAAAGTAAATAAGTGAGTAAAGTAAGTAAAGAAAGTGAGTAAAGTAAATAAGGAAGTAAGTAACAAGTAAAGTAAGTATGTAAGTACAGTAAGTAAGTATTGGTAAGTAAGAGAGTAAAGTAAGTACAGTAAGTAAAGTAAATAAGTGAGTAAAGTAAGTAAAGAAAGTGAGTAAAGTAAATAAGGAAGTAAGTAACAAGTAAAGTAAGTATGTAAGTACAGTGAGTAAGTAAAGAAAATAAGTAAGTAAAGTAAGTGAGTAAAGTAAATAAGGAAGTAGTAAGTAAAGTAAGTATGTAAGTACTAGGGATGAGCGAGTACACCATTATCTGCATCTGTATCTGTACTCGGAGTGGGTGTGGCCTAACCCGAAATTGGGTGTAGTTTAACCGGAAGTGGGTGTGGTTTACATCAATACGTTATTTTAAGTCTGATCAGAAGTTGCTGTGTGTATTGTTTATTTGAAAACTATTTACAGAGCAGCCTCAGAGTTGAGATTAAATGTTTTTGATCACAATAGTAAAGGAACTATTACAGAACAAGTTTTTCAATAAAATTAGAACATTAATATTTAAGTGCATGAATTAAGAGAGAGAGAGAGAAGAAAATATCTTTTCTATAGCACCTCTCTAGATAAAAATCACGGGGCGCTTCACAAAAACAAAACATGTAAAATATAAAAAAGAATTTAGAAAACCGAACCGTCCTTGAACCGTCACCTTATCGTGGTGGAGGAGTTTGAGTGCCCTGTTGGGGTTATTAGGAGCGAACAATTCGTAAGCTTTAACTTACTTTTGGATTCTTCAATAAATTCTGTAAATATGGGAATATTTACTGATTTATTAATTAATTAAGATATTCTTAGATATACGGGGCACCATTCCCCTTTAACCGGGGAAAAATTGAATCCAAAACTCTTATCAGTCTTTCTTGAAGTTCGTAGAATCCTCGGAGCAGAGACTTCTCTTCGACACAACAAAGCTACTGGAGACGAAAATCTGAATTTTATAACGTTTAATTAACAATTTGTCAAATGAATAAACAGTGGCATAAATGAATAATAACCATGTGATATAATAAAAGGATGTATATTCAAAATAATGTTCAAGGTGTTTTGTGTGTATGTATGTGTGTGTGTGTTTCTAAAATGGAGTCTGTATACAAGATGGCTGACCCCTTTGTCTGGCTAAAGTGTGGGTGGCAACTTGCACTTTAACTTCCAAGGCACTTAGAATCAGTAGTAACTTAACCTTAAATCACTCAAAACATTTCAAAGGATCATGAAACAACACAAAAGATTAATCACAAGTTAATATCTTTTAGTTTCACCACTTGGCCATAGTAGGAAACATTTAAAGATATTCAAACAATGATAAATAAGCAGTTTATTCTTTCAAAATGACCCGACGGACGTGTTTGGGACGAAAGAGGAAAACACGAAGCTACTTTTTAAGCAATAGCGCGGTTTTATTGCTTATTCTGGACTATAGAGGAAACGGAAGAAGAAGGAGAGAAAGAGATGAGTTTCTGATCACCAGAACAGTGAAGCGTCCCTCACTTATTGATTTGACGGTTCTCCGTGTTTCTCCGCAGCTTTCGGCGTCGTCCGTCGGTTTGATGCTTTCTCCGTTGTTTGGCGTTCTCCGTGAGTGTTTCTCCACGGGCTGGACACAAAGAGAACGAAGTTTCTTTTGTGCCGAGTTTGACAACTTACAGCGTCTCTGAGAGCTGGATGGAGCTCCGCTCGTTCCCAGTCAGGTCCCGATGGAGTTGGAGTGGCGTTCCAGCGGTTGCGTGGCTCAACTTGGGCACTTAGAGCTTCCGCGTGCTCAAGGGAGTCGGAGCGTTCGACAAGCGTGTCCTTACCGCCAGGTATCCTGGGCAAAAGAACGGAGTTTTCTTTGTTCCGTTCATGATTTATAGTCTTTGAAGTCGCGGGAAAGCTGTCCAAGCTCCCGCCTCCCGCAGAACGTGTTTCTGGTATTAGGCGGTGACATCATCCCCAATGCTTCCGTGTGCAAAGCATCATGGGAAATGAAGTTTCTTGGCGCTGATGTGATTATTTGCTTTTCAGAGCAATTTAAGCACAGTCATTTTGGAGAAAATCACTGCATAGTAATTTCCTCATGAGGTCAGACCCTCAACATTCCCCCTTTTTGTTTCGGGGATCGCGCCCAAAGCTCGATCGTCGGAAGCACAGATGGGTTTGTTCCTTATGAACGTAGGTCGACTTGATTGTCGGAAGTACAGGTGGGTTTGTCCCTTAGGACGTTGGTCTCCTTGGACGCCTTTGTCTTTGGTCTTTGTCTTGGATCCTGGCGCCTTTGGTCTTTGTCTTTGTCTTGGATCCTGGTCAGGCACAAAACAAAAGAGGATAGGAAACGGGATAGTCCCCAACGCGCATAACGAGAAGAAGCCACTCACGCAGGTGGTACGCAATGATGATGTCGTCCATGCGAGAGGTAGTAGTGTAGAAGGAGGAAGGTCGGTGGGTGGTTAACTCCACGAGGGGACACAAAGGCATCTCACCGCCGGCCATACAGTTCAGTTTATGGAGCACGCGGTGATGTACGAGGTCCATAGTTCGCAAACGCGCATTGACCTATGTGGTCCCAAGATTCCCCCCTTTTTGGTCCAAAGGGTGGATCAGGACAGTCTTTGGGCTAAAACAAGGACCATAAAACTAAGAGGTACTACAATGTGCTGGTGCGTCAGACAGAGTCATTGACAGACTGAGCTGGGCCGGCACATAACCACTAGTTAATATGTGACCAAGTAAGAAACAAAAATACAGAAAACCCAAAAAAAAAAAAAAAAAACATATAACATCCAAGAAAATTCATAGCAACCTTGAGGTCTCATAAAATACATTCTTAGGTCATACATTCAGTGTGTAGCTTATAAAGAATGTGACATACTGCAACACTCAGATAAACATGTGAGGTAGACTAAAATGAGAACTACTCGTAGGGTTACAAAATAACAAAGAAAATGTTGCTCACCCCCTTTAGACAGGTGTGGTACATTCACGCTTGGAGTCTACCCTAACGCGGTCACGAGGCACACCGTAGGTGAGCAAGTGCATCTTATCTTGGAGTTTATTAACACGCCTGTAGGCGGAATAAGCTATCACGGCCGTGATGAGCCATCCCATCCCCAGGGCAACCAACGTGCAGATTAAGGTGGTATAATCTGTGTCAATGTAGCGTCTTGGGCGTCAAAGTAAGTTCACGCGGGGTTTGTGTGAACTTAACAAATTTGGTTCCTTCAATCAGTAATTGTTGGTCAATTTCTAAATCGAAGGCAAAGTTATAACCCTGGAAAGCGTCCATGATCTCAATCTCTGAGTCATGCTGTTCGAGGTTGAGATGATGGAGTGCCAGGTGTCTAGTTCAAGGTGGAAATGCCTACCGTCCTTTCAAATACCAATGTTAAGCATCGACTTAAACCTATAGATGTGAGGTGTCACAATTATGGGAACATGTAACAGGAAACCGAGTTCTAATTTTCTGCATCAACGTGAATGGGAATTGCACTACCTAGGCTGTACGCTAGGTGGATTTGTGAAAGGTGCACAGTAGAGGGGTAGCAGCTGTCAAGCTAACTTTGAGCAGGTCCAGTGGTACCAAGTACGGGGAAATACGACTTTCAACCAAGCTGTCTAGCGTGGAACTTACTTCCCTGAGCAGGTCCTGCATCACATCTCTCACCACTCGTGTGTACACAATATCCTGATGTATGGTGTCAGACAAAGTCTTGATTGCACGTAGAGATTCATTAATCAGAACATAGTGTAGGTTGACAGGTACCAGAGTACCCTGTAAGGTTTTAGTAAGTACTTCCTGTTAGCGTTCTAGGAGGAGGAGGTTCTCTTGGTTAGTGAAAGGGACGGCGGGGGGGGGGCTGGGTCTTTGTCGGTTAGTACATGTTAGTGGGTTAAACATGCACTTTCCCCCCTTTCCATTTCCATGCATAGAACTATGTAGAGACTACGTCTACCTCCTGCGGGGAGTCTGGTCTCTGTACCCGCGAGGATGGTTTGACGTAGGGTTTGATTTGGTTCGCATGCACCCATTTGTAGACAGGCTCCTGTCTTGCTTTGGTGATGCGTAACCTGTATGCAACTGGAGAGAGTTTTGCCACGATCTCAAATGGTCCTGACCAGCAGGACAGGAACTTCTTAGCTTTGCGTGCCGGTTGGGCGAACCGAAAGTAGAATACTTTGTCACCCACCTCGTATTCGCGGCTGGTTGTCTTTTGGTCATAGTAGGCTTTAGCGCCTTCTACGTTGGTCTCCAGTTTCTTCTGAGCGTGCGCGAACGTAGCTCTGAGGTGTGTTTTCAAGTCTGTCACATACTGATGAGCGGTATAGGCAGTGGCAACACTGACATCCTCTGGGTGATACAGGAGGTGCAGTGGTAGAGTCATCAGTCTGCCGGTCATCATCTCAAAGGGCGTAACCCCTGTGGATCGCTGGGGAGTGGACCGTATGGCCATCAGGACCAGAGGGAGCTTAACGTCCCAGTCCTTCCCAGTGGAGCAGACGTACTTTTTGAGCATAGAGACGACCGTGCGGTTCATCCGTTCGACCTGTCCGGATGACTGTGGGTGATAGGGGAGGTGGAATCTCACTTCCACTCCCAGAAGTTCAAACAGGGACGTCATTACACTGGATGTGAAATGAGTTCCTCGGTCAGAGTCAATGCAGAGTGGAAGTCCCCATCGACTGAAAACGTGGTTAATCAGCAGTACAGCGGTTGTGACAGCTGTATCGTTTGGCGCTGGAAGGCACTCAACCCACTTTGTGAAACTGCAAGTTACAGTTAGCATATATTTGTTTCCTCTTGCCGATTTGGGAACCGGTCCAACCCAGTCGATCTGCAGGTGGGACCAAGGGAAGGTTATTCCCCTGCGTTGCAGTGGTGCTCTAGCAAGCGGCTGGGAGGGTTGAAACTGGGCACAGATGAGGCAGCCTTGGACATAGCTGTGTACGTCCTTGGACATCGATGGCCAATATGCTACTTCTGTCAGTGACGCGAGGGTAGGGTTTGCTCCGCGGTGACCTCCAACCGGAGCGTCGTGGGCGTAGGCAAGCATTACTCCTCTGTGGTCGAGTGGAACAACCCAGCGTGGTGGGCTGTGATCGTCACGCATGTAAACTAACAAATCGTTTTGTAGTTTCAGGTGCGCGAGTTGACGATGCAGGTTTACCAAATCTCGGCTTGCGCCAGTAGGTGGTGACGGTTGTTCAGACATCGGGCCCTTTTGGAGGAGCTCGCGGATGAGCTTCAGGTCAGGATCTTGTTCCTGCATGGTGACTAGGTCTGCGTCATGTGGTTGTCTGCCTAGAAACACGGGTACCTCAACGGTCCGAGGTTCGTCTGCCTGTTTAGCATGGCGACGAGTAATCGCGCAGACCTCGTGAACGGCCTTGGGTGGAAGCCACTCGTCTTTGAATTCCCAGCAGGTTCCCTGGTCAGCACCGAGCTTAGCAAGGCGGTCAGCTTCGTCATTACCATCTTTCTCCGGACCTAGGGTCCTGGAGTGACCTTTGACCTTTTTCCAGTAGACCATTATGCCTTTCTCAGTGGTGAGCAGATCACACGCTAGGAATAACTCCGAATGTTTCACGTCTCTGTTCCTGGCGTTTTTCATATGGTTCTCCTTCCACATGGGGAAGTGAGAAATGAAGCTGTGTCTAGCGTAGTTTGAATCTGAGCAAAGGACGATTTGAGTGATGTCCAAGGCTGCCGCCTGCTGGAGGGTTATCAACACAGCAGCAATTTCGGCATACTGACTAGACTTTTGGCCCAACCGGTAGTGATTTGGTTGCTTGGTGTCACAGTCCACCCAAACGACTCCAACCCCAGCACGGAGCTGGCCTTCGTGAAGGTAGGCACATCCGTCAGTGTAAACTTTCGGAAGCCCTTGGCAAACATTCTCATCAAAGTAGCGATGATTGGATGCGGTTGGGTAGACTGCGGCAGGTGTGTCCAGGGGGCCCCTGACGGAGTCAGAGTCACAGTACTGGCAGCCTGCTAGCCCTTGTCCTAGCGCTAGCTTGGTGTTCTGACCATACTTGACCTCAATGTTGTATCCTTGGAGCACCATCATCCACGTCGCAATGCGGCTGTTTGACACTCTTCCTTCGCGCAGACGCTGGCTGTTTAGGAAGGTGACAGGCTGATGACACTTTTCAATGATCACTTTCTGTCCACCGATGTAACTACGAAAGTGTTCGACGGCCCAGACTGTAGAGAGGAGAGCTCTCTCGCAGTCTGAGAACTGGAGTTCCACCTTGCTCAGAGGCTTGCTGGCGTATGCCACAACTCTCATGTCCTGATCGTGTTTCTGCTTCAAAGCAGCGCTCAGGCAGTGAGGGGAGAAAGTCGCCTCTATGAAGAACTCCTTATCCTTGTCTGGGTAAGCCAGACAGGGTGCGGACGCCAACTTCTGTTTTGGGAACTGGAAGGAGAGTTCTTGGGGTCTGTCCCACACGAAAGGTGTGTCGTTCCGAAGCAGCTCAGTGAGGGGCCTCGCTATTTCAGCGTACTCCTCAATGAACTGCCTGGAGTAGTTGCAGACTCCGAGGAAGCTCCTGAGTTCGGTCAGATTAGCTGGGGCTTTGATGTCCTGAATGGCTCTAATGCGTCCCGTTTGGGGCTCGACTCCATTAGGACCAACCAGCAGTCCAACATACTCCACTTTGGTTCGACACCACTGTCCCTTGAGAATCGCCAATTTAGCTCCGGCGTCAGCGAGCTGTTGCAGCACATGACGGAGCTCAACCAGGTGCTCCTCGAAGGTTCGACTCCTCATCAAGATGTCATCGACATATATGAGGTTCCCTCTGGAAGCAGCATCTGACATGGCTTTGTGGAGGAAGATGTTGAACTCGGCAGGTGAGTTAGAGTAGCCAAAGGGGCAGCGGTTCCAAGTATATTGGCGATTTCCAAAGGAGAAAGCCAGTTTATACTGGTCCGCCGGCTCAACCTTCATGGTCCAGAAGCCGTTGGCTACGTCAACCGTAGAGAAGAAACGAGCATCTCTGACTCTGGCTAGCTCCTGATCTAAATGGATCATAGGCCACCTGGAGAGAGGCACTTGTTTGTTCAGTGCACGATAGTCTATGGTTAGACGCCATTTCCCAGTCGGTTTCAGAACCGGCCAGATGGGAGAGTTGTAAGTGCAGTTACACTCTCTGATGATGTTTTTCTCCTTCAGCTGATGTTGTCTGGGGCACTTTGTGCCCCTGGTAGGGTCTCCCATGACAAATTGGTCTTAGGTGAAGGGTGAGACAAAGAACGGTTGACAGGATCTTTCATGGAGATAAATTCAAGGAGTCGGAGTACCCGGCCCGGAGGGTTACCGGGGTCCCACCTTGGAGTCAGGCCTGGGGTTGGGGCCCGTGAGCGAGCACCTGGTGGCCGGGCTTTCGCCCATGGGGCCCGACTGGGCCCAGCCTGAACCGGATACATGGGCTCATCCAACTGTGGACCCACCACCCGCAGGAGGAACATGAAGGCTCCGGTGGAATGTGGATCAGGTGGCAGACCAAGGCGGGAACCTTGGCGGTCCGATCCCTGGACAAGAAAACTGGTTTTTGGGACATGGAACGTCACCTCGCTGGCGGGGAAGGAGCAGGAGCTTGTGGCAGAGGTCGAGCGGTACCAGCTAGATATAGTCGGACTCACCTCGACACATAGCATTGGCTCTGGAACCCAAATCCTTGAGAGGGGTTGGACACTCTCCTTTGCTGGAGTTGCTCCGGGTGAGAGGCGGAGGGCTGGGGTTGGCTTTTTGTTAGCCCCAAGACTCTCTGCCTGTCTGTTGGCGTTTACCCAGGGGGACGAGAGGGTAGCTTCCCTGCGCCTTCGGGTCGGGGAACGGGTCCTGACTGTTGTTTGTGCTTATGGGCCAAATATCAGTTCAGAGTACCCACCCTTTTTGGAGTCCCTGGGAGGAGTGCTAGATAGTGCTTCATCAGGGGACTTCATTGTCCTGCTGGGGGACTTCAATGCTCACGTGGGCAATGACAGCTTGACCTGGAGGGGTGTGATTGGGAGGAACGGCTCGCCTGATCTGAACTCGAGTGGTGTTTCATTATTGGACTTCTGTACAAGCCGCAGTTTGGCCATAACGAACACCATGTTCGAACATAAGGATGCCCATCGGTACACTTGGTACCAGGGAAGCCTGGGTCGCAGGTCGATGATAGACTTTGTAGTTGTATCATCTGACCTGCAGCCGTATGTTTTGGACACCCAAGTGAAGAGAGGAGCGGAGCTGTCAACTGATCACCACCTGGTGGTGAGTTGGATCAGATGGCAGGAGAAGATGCCGCGTAGACCTGGCAGACCCAAACGCATAGTGAGGGTCTGTTGGGAACGCCTGGCAGAAGAACCTGTTAAGACAGTCTTCAACTCCCACCTCTGGCAGAGCTTTGACTGCGTCCCGAGAGCAGTGGGGGACATTGACTCCGAGTGGGCCTTGTTCCGCTCTGCGATTGTTGAGGCGGCTGTTGTTAGCTGTGGTCGCAAGGTGGCCGGTGCCAGTTGTGGTGGCAACCCCCATACCCGCTGGTGGACACCAGAGGTTCGGGGAGCCATCAGGCTGAAGGAGGCCTACAGGGCGTGGCTGGTCTGTGGGTCTCCGGAGGCAGCAGACAGGTACCGGATAGCCAAGCGGGGTGCAGCAGTGGCAGTTGCCGAGGCAAAATCTCGGGCGTGGGAGGAGTTTGGTGAGGCCATGGAGAAAGACTATTGATCAGCTCCAAAGAGGTTCTGGCAAACTGTCCGACGCCTCAGGAGAGGAAGGCAGCAACTCGCTCACACTGTTTACAGTGGGGATGGGGAGCTGCTAACGTCAACTGGGGCTATTGTCGGATGGTGGAAGGAATACTTTGAAGAGCTCCTCAATCCCACCTACGCGCATTCCGAGGAGGGACCAGAGTCGGGAGACCTGGGGATGGACTGTCCAATCTCGGGGGCAGAAGTTGCTGAGGTAGTTAAACAACTACACATCGGCGGAGCCCCGGGGGCGGATGAGGTTCATCCTGGGTATCTCAAGGCTATGGATGTTGTAGGGCTGTCATGGTTGACACGTCTCTGCAACATTGCGTGGTCATCGGGGGCAGTTCCTGTGGAGTGGCAGACTGGGGTGGTGGTCCCCATCTTTAAGAAGGGTGACCTGAGGGTGTGTTCCAACTATAGGGGGATCACACTCCTCAGCCTCCCTGGAAAGGTCTACTTCAAGGTACTGGAGAGGAGGGTCCGATCCATAGTTGAATCTCAGACTGAGGAGGAGCAATGTGGTTTTCGTCCTGGCCGTGGAACTGTGGACCAGCTCTATACCCTTGCAAGGGTGATGGAGGGGGCATGGGAGTTTGCCCAACCAATCCACATGTGTTTTGTGGATTTGGAGAAGGCTTATGACAGTGTCCCCAGGGGCACCCTGTGGGGGACACTCCAGGAGTATGGGGTGGGTGGCTTTTTGTTATGGGCCATTCAGTCCCTTTACCAGAGGAGAGTGAGTTTGGTCCGCATAGCCGGTAGTAAGTCGGACCTGTTCCCGGTGAGGGTTGGACTCCGCCAGGGCTGCCCTTTGTCACAGGTTCTGTTCATTACCTTTATGGACAGAATTTCTAGGCGCAGCCGTGGTGTGGAGTGTGTCGAGTTTGGTGGCAGGAGAATCTTGTCTCTGCTTTTTGCGGATGATGTGGTCCTCCTAGCTTCATCCAGCTCTGACCTTCAGCTCTTGCTGGGTAGGTTCGCGGCTGAGTGTTAAGCGGCTGGGATGAGGATCAGCACCTCCAAATCTGAGACCATGGTTCTCGACCGGAAAAGGGTGACTTGCCAACTCCGGGTCGGGGGAGAGGCCCTACCTCAAGTGGAGGAGTTTAAGCATCTCGGGGTCTTGTTCACGAGTGAGGGTAGGAGGGATCGGGAGATTGACAGGCAGATCAGTTCAGCATCTGCAGTGATGCGGACGCTGAGCCGATCTGTTGTGGTGAAGAGGGAGCTGAGCCAGAAAGCCAGGCTCTCGATTTACCGGTCGATCTACGTCCCAATCCTCACCTATGGTCATGAGCTTTGGGTAATGACCGAAAGAATGAGATTGCGGATAAAAGCGGCCGAAATGAGTTTCCTCCGTAGGGTGGCCGGGCTCAGCCTTAGAGATAGAGTGAGGAGCTCGGATATTCAGGCGGGACTCGGAGTAGAACCGCTGCTTCTCCGGATCGAAAGGAGCCAGTTGAGGTGGTTTGGGCATCTGGTCAGGATGCCTCCTGGACGCTTCCCCGGGGAGGTGTTTCGGGCATGTCCTGCTGGCAGGAGGCCCCCGGGTCGACCCAGGACACGTTGGAGGGGTTACATCTCCAATCTGGTCTGGGAATGCCTTGGGGTCCTGCCGGAGGAGCTGGTGGAGAAGGCCGGGGAGAGGACGGTCTGGAGCTCCCTAGTTGGGATGCTGCCCCCGCGACCCGGACTCGGATAAGCGGAGAAAGATGAGACGAATTTAGAAAATGATTAAAATATATTCTAAATGAGCAAAAAATAGACAATTGTGATTTAAAAATGTAAAGAAAGAGAGAGAGTGAATAGGAAAGAGGGAGTGGATCCTGAGGAAGAGGAGAGAGAGAGAGAAAAAAAACCTGACCGGAGCGGAGGCAGTGACTGATGCAGCACGAGCCGTTTTCAGCTCTGTCTTGTCAAATGCACCACGTACGTTATGAAAAAAGTAACTTTAAAATAACTTAAAAAAAGAGGCGAACTGAAGAAAACATAGGGAGTACTGAAAAGTGAGCAACAGTGAAGCATGCACAGAGAGATCCGTTACTGTCTGTATATGTGCGTGGATGGACCAGACGCGGACTGTGTTGTGAGCTCCCGGCTGCAGAGTTTTGTGTGTAGGGAGGGGCGGGCGCTCTATTTGACTGGCCAATCACAGAGCGTGAAGACAGTTACCCAATGAGGATTTTCCTTCAGCACGATTACAGATATTTACGAGTTTTACTCGTTTCATGCTTATACTGGTTAAAAATGCTTTATCCGTACCGGATACTCATCTGAAATGAGTGTCCGGCACATTCCTAGTAAGTACAGTAAGTGAGTAAGTAAGGTGAGTAAAGTAAATAAGGAAGTAAGTAACAAGTAAAGTAAGTAAGTAAAGTAAATAAGGATGTAAGTAACAAGTAAAGTAAGTACATAAGTACAGTGAGTAAGTAAAGAAAGTAAAGTGAGTAAAGTAAATAAGGAAGTAAGTAGTAAGAAAAGTAAGTATGTAAGTACAGTAAGTAAAGTAAGTAAAGTGAGTGAGTAAAGTAAATAAGGAAGTAGTAAGTAAAGTAAGTATGTAAGTACAGTAAGTAAGTAAAGTGAGTGAGTAAAGTACGTAAGTACAGTAAGCGAGCAGGTAAGTAAGTAAAGTAAGTATGTAAGTACAGTAAATAAGTAAATTAAAGTTTACTTGTATAGCACCTACCACAGAAAATAAATCACAAAGTGTTTCACAAATAACATCAACAGTAAAACCTGATTAAATGACTACAAGAATTAGGATAATTAATAGGACCGTTAAAAACAAATGAACAGCTTAGCAGCTTCTGGTTGATGTTTAATCTCATCGATTCTGTATTTAGGTTTTGTAAAATCAGCAATGACAGTCTGATGTTTTTATGATGTTCGCCTGAGGTTGGTTTCACAGATTTTTTTCCATGAATTTTTAAATTACAACAATTAGAAGAATAGTGTCATTACTTTACTTGTTAAACCTAGTAAACTTTTATTAAATCAGAGACTGACAAACATGAGCATTAGAGTGACAACATGATCCAAGCCTTTCCCTAACTTCTACATAACGTCTAATGACCCTCTGTTATCAGGTGACCCTTTCGGGTCCGAGCTTGGCTCTAAACCTGTTTTCTCAAACATCAACACAACAGTTTACGGTTTACTCCAACTGGAGATAAACCCAGCTGTGGAACCGGTTCATTTAGAAAGAGCACACGCTCCTCTTTAATAACATCACTATTTACTCTGTCATCTATACTTAGACAAGCCTTACTTTAGTCAGAAATGAGGCATGGCTGTTTTATGCAGAGACACCTGAGCCTTCTCACTTCTACTCCAGGCTTTTACTCATATGAATGAATACATGTAATAAACAATCATCCCTTTGGTTGAAGAAATAAGGTGTTTATTATTTTTATTTTGTCACCATGAGTCATGTGTCTTATAATGTGTTCTGTTCTAAATTAAATTATTGTAATCAGACTAAGTTACGTAAATCTAATTGTTTCTACCATGTTTTCATCCATGAACTTAAACTTCATCCACGTATGAGCAGAGACGCTTACCTTTAGTCAGGAGAGTCAGCAGCAGCGCCGCCGCACTGATGACCTTGATGAAAAACATGGCTGTAAGGGAATTTCTGCGGGCACCAGACTAACTTAGCTTTAAATAGTCTTGTTGCATTTAAACACTCCTCCACCTGTCACAACACGCCCAGCGCCTTACCTGTCCCTGCTCACATCAGGTACCACACCTTCACTCTAAACCAACTTCATTCCACCCACTCTGCTCTATTGTCATCAGTAATAATTTATTGTTCTACAGTTTCCTCACTGAGGTGTGAGTTCACCTTTAGTTTTTATCACTTCTCGCATTTTATTTTTACAGTTCTGTTTCTTTAGTAAGGAGAAAATCTCC
Source organism: Nothobranchius furzeri (assembly GCF_043380555.1). NCBI lineage: Eukaryota > Metazoa > Chordata > Actinopteri > Cyprinodontiformes > Nothobranchiidae > Nothobranchius > Nothobranchius furzeri. The sequence goes on from NC_091745.1 coordinate 17,442,779, forward strand.
AGCTAACGTTCCTTTAGATGGTGTTTGTTTTTTTCTTCACCATGTGACATGTTAGCCCCAGCATGTCTCAGATAATGAGTTTGTTAACAGTTCAATCATCCCACTGTGGGGGGTTAAGCCTGGTTCATGCTTCTCCGTCTGCGTCAGTGCGGAGACATGCAACGCCATTATCCGTCCTTGCGGGCCTGCCGGAGAGCTCCGCAAGGACGGACGGAGTCGAGCTCTCTTTTCTAAACATCCGTAAGACGAGACGGACAACGCAAGCTTATGATTGGTCAGGGCGCCACTGTCGTCTACATCGCCGCCATTGCGCCCTCAAAAACAGAGAGCTGAGGATGCGGCAGACACGGAGCAGCTTGAAGAATACCTCGCGAAAAAACTCTAAAAATATGAACGTTTAATTCTCCCGTGACTGGAGGAGTGAAAAGATGCGCAGCAAGCGTTTTATTTGTGGACGGAAATGACAGGAAACGTGGGTTTAGAGGTGGGGAGCACATGAAGAGGGGGAGGAGAATGAGAGACAAACATGTCCGTGTCAAAAGTCTTTTATATACAAAAAACACAATATAAACACACTATCTTGGACCGATACATGACAGGATACCACAGAACAGCGCTACGCCCTCTGTAGTCCTGCCGGGCAATTGCTTTGCAACACTCTCCACGAGACGGAGAAGTATGAGAGCAAAACGCTTCCGTCAATCCGTGCGTGTCTGTCCCTTGCAGAGCTGACGGAGAAGCATGAACCAGGCTTTAGGGATGATATCACTGGTAATCTCTAACTTCCTCTAACTTGACAGCAATAAACCTTTAGCATCAATTTTATTTGGCCATAAGGATTTGGTTGCTTAACCCATAACGGTCTTGGACATCTGATTCCATCCATCCAGTCTGCTTACAGAAATCTGGGCGTAATTATTTATTGACTGTACTTTTTAATTAGATACATAATCAGCTTGGTGGGCAAATCAGAATCCTTTCAATTTAGTCTTCTAGCCAAAGTCAAATCCTGCTTCACTTTAGATTTTGAGACAGGTCTTTGATGATGTCACACACTGACTAACTCACTAATTAGTCTCCCTTACATCACCTGCAGGCGATTAAAACGCTTGGCTCAACTTTTAACAGGAACAAAGAAACTTGTTATGCCAGTGTTGGTCTCCCTTTACTGGCTCCTAGTCTGCCATAGAAGTGGACATTTTCAGCAAATCTGACTTTTTGGGTATTTTTTGTGCAGCTATGTGGGGCCTTCACTGTCTCTATGAACTCTCCAAACATGAAAGAACTAGAGGAACAGGAATGTGACGCATCATTTTCTTGTGTGATAATCGGCCAGCTCAGGGTTTCTCAACCTTTTGTGACTTGTGTTCCCGAGCCCCTTTAGTCAAATGTGTTGATGGTGCTTGTGACATTGGTCACTGCCAGATCTAAATACTTGACAGATCTACTGGAATGAGACACATTCCTGAGGTATTGAAATGTATTTATTAGTATATTGATTAGCAGGTGACCCTGTAAAGTGGAAAGTAAGGTATTTATTGATATTTATTTATTTAAACATAATTTCATACGGAGGAATAACCACTTGAGATGAAACATCTCGTTTTCGAGTGGGTCCTCCTTTACGACAAAAAGAACAAAAATTAAGAGCAAGACAGCAGAGCAAAAATCAAAACATTACAACAATCATTTACACACACACACTCACACACCCTCACACGACACGACCCCAACGAACAAGGACAAAACTAAAGCAATAGCCAGTTGAACAAATACAATTAGTAACAGACAATCATTCCTAAAGATGATCGACCAGAGCCCTTCGAAAAGTAGTGAATGATGATAAACAACGAATAGATAAAGGAAGATTTTTCCAATCACATGGAGCCTTAAAGCCAAAAGCATGTTTCCCTACCTCTCTTTTCACTCTAGGAACAACAAAAAGATCTGGTCATTATGCCGCAGGCTGTAAAGTGAATTATAGGGAATTAAATGTATTTTAAGATAATCCGGATAATTAAAGTAAAAAGTTTTAAAAATGAACTGAAACCAGTGAAACTGTCTCCTGACAGCAGGTGCGAACCAGAACAACTGTCGATACATCACACTTCTATGTGTCCTAAATGGACAACGAAGAACTAAACGACAGACTATTATAAGCAGCATCAATAGAGTGCAAGCAGGAGGATGAAGTGTTCTGATAGATAATGTCAGCATAGTCCAGAATGGGCAGAAGCAGCTGTGAGGCAATTCTTTTCCTAACCAGAAACTTTAAACAATTAACAGACTGATAGAGGATTTTAAGACGAGAATTTAATTTTTTTGTAGTTGATTGTGTTTTAAAGGATAAATCAGGTTCCAGCCAAACACCAAGATATTTTACGGTCTCTGTGGTCTCCAGAGGAGAGGAGTCGAGAAAACAAAGCTTCAGGTTTTTTTCGCCAATATCTGGGGCTTTCTGATGATATGAAGAACTGAGCAAGTAAATGGCTGTGGAACAAACATTTGTATTGTGGGCGTGTGCTTACCTTTCCCGTTTCCTGTCAGCAGGTGTGAGCAAAATAGTCCACGAGGGCGTGTGGATCTTTTATAGGTTCCAGAGGGAAATACCAAGAGGAGGATTGGAAGAGTGATTGGGTTATTTTAATATGGTGGGAAGTATTGATGTATATTAAGCACTGCTTATTTATAGAGATGAATGTGGAGTGTAAATATTTTAAAGTAACTATGATTGTATATATTTATTAGCTTTTCTATTTAGTATTGAGGTTTTAGGTGATGGTTTACCCCAATTAGGGAGATGTATAAAAGCTGATGTTTAACAGGAGGTGTGTGGGATTTGATTTTGTTTTTTGAACGCTGTTCCAGACCACACTCCACACTAGTTGGTGGCGATAATGCACCATTCGTTGTTTGCCAACCGCCAATGAAACATCAGAAGAAGAAGAGGTGTGTGGGATGTAGAAGTCTGCGCAGCAAAAATAAAGAAAAGAACACCATTTTTCAGTCCTCTGGTTTGTGATGTTACTCTGCTGAACTGATTGCTTCCAAGGACTGGTCGGCCAAAGCAAACAGTGCTCCAAAAGTAGAACGTACAACTGATTATTAAATGAAAACTCCCCAACACTGAGCCATGCCTCACTTCCTGTCTGGTTCTTGTGAATTATTTAACTTTATGAAAATCATGCAGCGCCCAGAAGAAATTGACTTCTTGCAAAAACTTTCTGGAGCTCCGCATCCGGATTCGCACCGCACCACAGCCGCTGTAAATTCTCTGTTTGCACTCAGTGATTTTTGATCTATGCAAAACTGGACCACATCCCTTATGCATTCAGTGTGAACGAGGCTTCTCGCCCTCTCAGTCGCAGAGTGTTGTGCAGCTGCAACAGCCTGCTCTGATTTTCATTCATGTGGTTGTTGTTTGTGCCTTTTTTTGGTCTTTTCATTGATAAAAGCTGGGATTATTATTCATTTCAGTAGGATTGGATGAAATCGTTTAAAATCTGTAATGATATATATTCTTCTGTTTGTGTCTAAATGATTGTTTTATACATTTGCATACCAGATAAACTGCAGCAGAACAGATTTCTAAAATGTTTAGAATTCCATTAATGTTCAAGATGAATTTTTAAAAATGCAACGCCTTTCAAGTAATTTTTCTGTTGTGATTATTTTTCCTAATAATGCAACACAAAAATCCTCATAAAATGAATAAAGATGAAAATGTTTTGAAAAAGAAAATAAAGGGCTCAGCAAGGAGTGAGGGAGAGGGGAACAGCTTCACCCCTGGATGGGAAGGGGTGGGTGGGCGTGGTCAGCTCCAGTTTGTTTTCTTAAAGTGACAGAGCCCTGAAACGACTCATTCTGGAAAGTACTGAAACTGTCAATAAAACTGCTTAATGTGAGAGGGATTTAGAGCAAAGAACTTCACGAACATGTTTTAGCTGTTTGCTCTGAAGTTTTCAATGTTATCTTTTTTAATTTGGACTATTTGGTTCTGTTAAAGTTTTATGATTGTGATGATGATATTTTGTATAGACCATAAAACTATTATAACTAGAAAAATTGCATTTATTGCACAAATGCTGTTTGAATGCTGGATAGCTGAAACCGTAAGCTGAAGCCGCTGAACAGCTGAACTGAAGCTGAAATTAAGCAAAACTGTCAAAATGAGCTGAAAGTCTTGAAAGATGTAGAAGCAAAAAGCACCAACAAATAAATAAAGCACAAAAGTAAGTGAAGAATAGAGAAAAATAATGCTAAATAGCAAAAAAACTTAAATCTGTGAACATTGTATAAAAATCTGGACAGCTAAAATGTCTAAACACCTGTTATTTCAGTTTGCCAAGTTTAACTGTTTAATCTTTACATTTAGGTGAACTCTGAAATCAGCAGTTTATGCTAAATTTGGTAACTGATTGCTGAAGTTGTTGAATAGCTGAAGTAAGCTGAAACTAAGCTAAACTGTCAAATGAGCTGAATGTAGTGAAAGGTGGGAAAGCAAAAAGCACAAAGAAGCAAAAAAAAGCACAAAAAGTAAGTGAAGAATCACGAAAACTAATCCTAAATAGTAGAAAACTCAAATCTGAACATTATTTAAAAATCTGGACAGCAAAATGTCTAAACGCTTGTTGTTTGAGTAGGACTAGTTTAACAGTTTAATTTTTATATTTAGTTGAACTGTGAAATGAGTAGCATAAACCGAATTCAGAAACAGATTGCTGAAGCTGCTGAATAACTGAAGTGAAGCTGAAACTAAGCTAAACTGTCAAAATGAGCTGAATGTATTTAAAGATTTAGAAGCAAAAATCCCCAACAAGTGTAATAAAGCTCAGAATATAGGTGAAGAATAGACAAAAAATGCTAAACAGCAGAAAACTTTAATCTTTGAACATTTATTAAAAACTAAAAATTTGAAATGTTAAACAGCTGGCATTTGAATGAGAATAGTTTAACGGGTACATTTTTACAATTGGCTGAACTGTGAATTTAGAAATATTTGCTGATATCTGAAACTGATAGATTAACATATGTTCAGATTTGATATGGGATGGATGAATGGTTGGATGAATGAGAGAAGAAGAAGAAGAAGAAGAAGAGGTTCAAAAAATTTTACGGAAGCAGAAGAAGAAGAAGAAGAAAGAAAAACAGGAAAACAATAGTTTGAACAATATAAAAACTATACTGTTACTTTTAAATGAGATAAACAAGTCCGCTCTGTGGTCAAAGCGGGATACGTTAACTGATTTGTCTTATTAAAGGCAAATTCTGCTTCAGTTCAAAGATTTTTAAATGACATATCATACTTTTATTGAGTACTTTAACTATTGTAATTCAGTTCAATTCAATTCAAGTTTATTTATAAAGCGCCAAATCACAACAAGAGTCGTCTCAAGGCACTTCATATAATAAACATTCCAATTCAGGTCAGTTCATTAAGCCAATCAGAAATAATGTTTCCTATATAAGGAACCCAGCTAATTGCATCAAGTCACTGACTAATACAGCAAACCTCATACTAAGCAAGCATAAAGCGACAGTGGAGAGGAAAACTCCCTTTTAACAGGAAGAAACCTCCAGAGGAGCCATCCTCCATGACTCACTAGGGATCGAGAAGACAGAGCACACACACACACACACACACACAGACAAGTAATGTGTCTATAGTTATATTGTGATGTCTTAGTAAATATTCTATATTCACTGTATGAACGCATTAATCAAATGGTTTAAAATCCTGCAGCTTGACTTTTAACAGAACAAGGAAACTTGAGCATGTTACACCAGTGCTGGCTTTCCTTTACTGGCTCCTAGTCTCTTACGTTATTTCAATGTTTTAATGTTACTTTTTAAAACTTCCAATGATCCGTCTTCTTCTTATCTTTTGCATCTTAACCAGCTCTCTAAATCCAGGACATTCAAAGTATCTCATTTTCCAAGATCTAATCTGAAGTTAAAGCTGATTGTGTTTTTGCAGCGGAAGCTTCAAGCCTGTGGCACAATCTAACAGATCTGGCCATTGGCCAAAGTTAAAGAACTTTAAAAAAACAATTTTTACTCCCTGGCTTTCCAAAAGCAAAGCCTCATACTCTTTGTTGTTTTACTGGGTTTATTTTATTTTATAAGTCTATATTTGGGTTTTATTTCTATTATTATCTATCTTTGATTTCCTGCCCTTGTTTAATTACTGTTTGTTTGGTTGATTTTATTATCGTGACTTTTGCTGTACAGCTTTGTTGTTTTTAAAAGGCTTTATTAATGAAGTGACACTGATAATGGCCTAGTCTCTTATACAGCTTTCACACTGTTCTGTTTCTCAGACTGAAAGGCTTCTGGTCTAACGATTTATCCATCCATCTTGGTCACAAAGATCAAGTGGACTGTGGATCATCACCAATGCCACAGTGAAGTAAAATGTCATTTCTAAGTCTTCAGATAAACATTTAAAGAAGAGGAACAGTTTTTATTTAACATGGAGAGGTTTCCCTTAGAAAAAGTTTGCAGATGTCACATGATTTCATTAAAATGATTTATCAGAGAATGAGTTGAATGCTGCTGAATATGAGGAAGTCAATATTTCTGAAAACTGGTTTGATTGTTCAAACTAAAACTAACGATACAAATGTGTCCTTGAGCTAGAAAACACCCCAAAATACTTCAAATATGAAACAACAACAATAACAACATGCTTTTTAGACTGACCTGTTTACTGTCTAATGTTATTACAACCAGCTAAAGAATCATTTTTATTTTAATACATCATTATATACCAATATAAACGTAATCTAGAAATAAAATCCTCCCTTGGCACCTGAAGTATCTCCACCAGAGGGCAATAGACATGTATATGAATGAATGTTTATTTTACTATACATACCGTAAATTCTCTAATACAGGCCTGTATTCAATTAACGGCCGGGTCTCATATTTTGGCCGGTGTCGGAGTCGACGGAGGTGAATAATGGCCGGTCTCTTATTGTGGCCGGGTGGAATGTGGTAACAAGCAAGTACCACAGGGGGGGCGGTTGTGTCATCGTCTCACTTTTGATTTGCCAGTGATAGACCTCGAGGATAACTTTAACCGTGCGGAGACGAAGAGGAGGCGAAAATTTGATATCAAGTTCAAAGAGAACGTGCTGATTATGCTGCAGAACACTGGGGAGCAGTAGGGGTTGTATGAACTAGTGACTTCACTATAGGGACTTTTTATGCCTGTCATCGACTAGTCGCTGTCACGTGATAATGACCGGCAAGATGCAGCCCTCGGGAAAAGGCAGCAGCCTGCTGTCAGCAGGTGACAAGCTCCTGCGCTCGGGGGGGCAACGCGCTGTGCCAGAGCGTCGGTACTGACAAGCGATCGTTCATGTTGGTTCATTTCCTTTAATGTTTTCTGTCTTTTATTTGCGCCTGATGTGTTTTGCTGCTGTGGAGCGGGGCGCATCACCTTGTCATCCGGTGACGCACCAATCACTGATGCGGCCGGCAAGCAGCGAGCACTCCGCTGTTTTTGCGGTCGGTAGATCTTTTAGAACTGCAGTTCAAAGGTAACTCATAAGGTGAATATATATGAACCCAGGTAGCAGTTTCTCTTTAGGATTGAGAGGAGATGCAGGAAGATAATAAACAGGCAGGACAGAAAAATAGTCAAATAAAAACAAGTTAGTTTTTGTACCTGGTGGTTGCAACAAACAGACACCATTGAAGGTAATCAGACGTGAGGAACATAAAATGAATTAATTATTTTAATGTTTAGAGCAGCAGGAACTCCGAGAGGCTGCAGGCGCATCAGTGAGTTTGCGGCCGCTGCGCAGGGGGAGGGGGGAGAGGGCTGAAGCAGAAACTACCGTTGTTAAAAGAAATGTGTTTAACTTTGAAAATGTGGGCACAATATTAATTGTCAAAAACTCTAGCGAACCATTAGTTCATTTTGCTCAAATAGAAATAGAGGCCTGCCTCTAATTCTGGCCCTCCTTCCAATAAAGGCCTGGAGCTTGATGAGCTTGAGTCAAATACAGGCCCGGGCCTGTATTAGAGGATTTACGGTATTAAACATTTGTGTGTTTACAGCAGTAACCATTAAAATTCCCACAATCTAAATCAGTGCAGAGATCAGAATAGATTAACACAGATCTTTTAAACTAAACAAAGTAGTTTTTGCTAGAACAAGTAACAATATAATAATATAATATAATGTGTTGCTATGAAACATCACAGAGCAGGTTCTCATTGTTATACATCAAAGTTAGGATAGAAGATAAAGGAAGTATAAAAATAAAGCAATACAGTTAAGAACTAAAAGAAACTAGTAGACTGAATAATCTAATTATAAAAGAAAAGATGTAAATGATAAGAAAAATATACAAATAAACATAATTTCTGTAAGCCCAATAGTTCTATAGAACTTGTATGTGTAGATGAATTTACTCGTTTTCATTAGATAAGTCTTGTTTCACTGATTTTCATATGAACATTGTTTTAACTGAATGAGTGTTTTTAATTCTTGCCTGATTAGCTCCATGAATTTAGTAGGTTAAAGATGAAGGTACTAATCTATCAGGAAGCTTTAAGGCTAGAAGTGGTTTGATGCTAATTGTGACAACAGTCTACAAGGAGTTGAGGCGTTTCAGGGTGGAAATTTTCCACTTGTGTTCTGTGACGCAGTGAGACTCAACACAGGCGCTTTCTTTTAAGGTCTTTTCAGGAACAGAGCCAAGAATCACAAGTGAACCAACCAGTCCAACAGTTATTACTGTTAACTTACAGCTTCCATTATCAGATGGTAGCAGGTGACGTAGAAATGTTTCACCTGAAAACTTTTGAAATCCCTGACAGAAAACAGCCCTGTCTGTTTGGTCAGATCAGAACAGTAATACCGCCACAGAAATTCAACATCACATCACAATGTTTAAAGAAGAAGAAGAAAGAAACAACTTTATATAGCTACCCTCTCAACACCATGAGAATGAAAATAAATAAATATATTGTAATAAAAAATGTAGAAAAAGTCAAAATTTTAGATAAAAAATGTGAAGGAAGGCAAAAATGAATAAGAAAAGCTAATACTGGATCCCGAGAAAGACCGAATAGGTAGAAACAGCATGATAAGAAGGTAGTCAGGAATGTAACGGAATGAAATGACTGTTTTCCACCTAAAAGTCCTCAGCAAACACTGATCTGCATGAGATATTGTTCAAGGTATCATGCATTTGCTTCTAAACTGTTTTCCTTTCCAGCCAAAGAGAAGAATGAGGACAAAGGACTCTTTCTTTTTAATAAATCAAAGAACTCTATTTTTAATAAGCTAAACAAACAAAGTGTTAGTCAATAATAAAATGTGAACCAATCTGTGAAATGAAAATATTAATTACCTGATATTATAATCCTATAGAATATAATAAGTAATATAACTTTAAATGTTCCACTAGAGACTGATCACGTAGCATTAAGAGACAACACATGGCTTTTACTGACCCAATCAGAATCTGACAGATCTGATGGAGGTGTGGTTTTGGCGGTGTTTGGTAAATCTGTCATCTTTTCATTCGACCATAAACCAAAACATCCGAAGTATAAAACTATGCTCACGCCATCTTTAACGCCAGTTCAAAGCGTTCTAGAGAAGTTGTCGGAGTGGCCAATCCGTAACTTTCCTCTTCAGCCGAAAGAACCAACGACAAGCTGGATAAAATCTGTTGCTGTTCCACCTGCTGCAACGGTTCCTTTCAGAATAAAAGCTGAACTCAATGACCCTCTGGGTCCATCTGACGCTGTCAACCAACTGTCGCTTTTTACCTGGAGACAATCCAAAGACTAGTCTGTCGTACTGCTGGCGCTGTTTCATCGGCTCCGGTACCGAAAGAGGGGTCCGAGGACCTGGCTTTCTGGATCTGTACGGAGGTCTCATCCTAAGGGGAAGTTGCTTATGTGGAGCGACAAAAATGGTGTTAAATGTGTTTATGAATCTCCAAATCAAAGCTTAGCATGAAGACATCACCTTCACTCCCATCAGAACTAATCGTTTCTCCGGATTTGCTGGTTCTGAGCAACATTCCACACTACACCATTCTCCGTCTCATCCACCTTAGTTACACCATACATTTAGTGTTAAAGTTAGTCTAGTTTAATTTGTTTAGTAATAAATCTTTAAACTTTTAAACTTGACTCTCTCTTCTGTTGTCTCTGAGTTATAATACGAAGTGTTACATAATTCCTGCAATAAAAAGTTCCAATCTTCTGGTTAAAAGTACCCAAAGATCCATAAGATTGATTCCATATTTCCTATGAAATCTCAGGTCTCATGGTTCATTAAATAACATGTAAATTAAACCCTTTACAGGAAGAATCAACAGAATCAGCACAAGGTCACACCAAAGCCAGCCTGAACAAATGAGTCTTCAGCTGCTTTTAAAGGAGACCACTGAGTCCACTGATCTCAGACTCAGAGGGAGAGAGGTCCAGAGTCTGGGGGCCACAGCAGCAAATGATCTGTCACCTTTGGTCTTTAGCCTGGTGCTGCACAACCAGTAGGATTTGATCACTGGACCTCAGGGACCTGCTGGGGGTGTAGGGACTATGTAAGGCTCTAAAGACTAGAACCACGATCTTGAAATGAACCCTGAAGTCGACCAGCAGCCAGTGAAGCTGGAGTTTAGTTTGGGTATATTGAAGAACAGCACAAAAGACAATGTTACATGTAGGACATTGTAATCATGTCATATAGAGGTTTTCTAGCCAGAGGCTAATTTGCAAACCTACTCTTCTTCGTACTTTTAGAGATGATTTAAAAAAACTGCATTTATCACTACACACACACACACACACAATTAATTTAAATAAGTTAGTTCAGCTGAGAAGAGATGTCAGTGTTCACATGATTTCGTTTCAGCCATTTTTCACCTGAGAGTTAAAAGCTGTGAAATTTAACAGTTTTATTGTTGATGGTAGATTGTTCCACATCTGAGGTCCTCTAAATGAGAACAAGGTGCCAAATTATGTTTTGTATTTACAATCATTTTACAATAATAACCTGTTTATTTGCCTGTGTTATATTTTCTTATTCTATGTGCTGCCTTAACGAGTGAATGTTCCCACTGTGGGATCAACAAGTCAGTTCTATTCTATTCTTTTGTATGTCGGTGGTTTGCAGTCTCCATTGGCTACTCCTCTGGTTGTGCTGCTGGCTTTTACAATCAGTCTGCTCGCCAGCTCAGTGATGTCACTTGATTGGTTTTTGGTCCAGGACTTTTAGAGCTTGTTTTTACAGGCACATGTTTTAAAGCAGACTGGGTCGCTTGGCACCAGTTTTGCCAGAATCATGGCGTGTAGGTACAGCTGGGCAGCTTTTACAGGTAAATATGGCCTAATCAGACAGAAGCAGTTGAGGTTGATTCTGGATACTTTTCTGATGTGGGACTCAAATTTGAGAGGAGTATCCAGAACAACACTCAGATATTTAAACTCATCCACTTGTTGGCTTTCTTTCTGGTCAATGAAGAAAGTGACATCCGAAATCTTGCATTTGATCGTAAAACACATGGAGAAGGTTTTGCTGTAGTTCAGGGTCAAAAGGTTATTCTTGAAACGGCAAGACACCCCCACCATCTGTTCGTTCAATAACTTTGCAGCCTGTTGGGGAGTCTGCAGTTACATACAGATGACGGAGTCATCAGCATACATTTGGCACTGGACACCTTTGGACAAAACAGTAATGAACCTAGGATGGAACCTTGTAGAACTCCTATTGTACAGCTTTTAACATTTGATTTCATTCCATTACCGTTGACACAATGTTCTCTGTGTTTTAGATACTGTATGATCCAAACCAGTTAAAAGTTTAAGTCTGTTGAGTCTATGTTGGAGCATCTTGTGATTCACTGTGTCAAGGCTTTTTCAGATTTAAGAAAATAGCTCCAACTACTTTACTGTTGTCTAGAGATATTTTAATATTTTTGACGATTCGGTTCAGTAACCAGAGAAAAACTCAAACTGTTCTGGATGAAGTAGCTGATTTTAGTCCAGGAAACTGAACTGTTGCTGATTTTTCAATAACTTTGGATATAGCCAGTATGATAGTGATTGGCCTGTAGTTTCTGACTTGGTCAGGGTTGCCAGATTTCAAAATTGGAGTTGAGTCCTTTGTTGAAGGTGTCTGGATTGTAAATGATAAGTTCATAAGGTGGGTCATAGGGTTTACTGGAGCACTGTGTTTTTATGAGTTCTGTGTCCATACCAAATATGTCTTTTACTTTTGAACATAAAGGCGGACCAATACTTCCTACTTGGTAAATGTGGGGACACACACGTTTCCCACACTGACATATTGGATGCAATGCCAGTGCCCTACATTTACTGAGTAGGAAATATTGGTCCACCTTTAAGTGGCATTGGAGGGCTGAGCGCTGGAGACTTCTAACCTTAATCTGAGGGTTGAGTCACAGTCAGCGCACATGGACATCAGAGAGAGAGAGATGGACCAAGCAAAATAACAAACTATTACATGTATGGAAGTCAACTAGATTAGAAAGTCACAGGCTGCACTTTAAAGAACTGATAACATCTCTGAATGAGACAGTGAAAATTTCCAGGGCTGCTTACTTTGCTCAGCTGATTGCTGTAAACAAAAATAACTCTAAAGTCCTGTTTGACACCATAAACCAGACTGTTTCACCTCACGCCCCTCTTATGCCAGTTTACTCAAGGCCCGACTGTAACAACTTTCTAGCATTCTTTGAAAATAAAATCAGAAATATAAGGGCAAGTTTTTCACCCCCATCTTCTTCCTATCCCCCCATCCAACCCCCTTCCTCTCAATCATGGTCTGTCTTTACTCCTGTAGATTTCCAGGACATTTGCCTCATTCAGAAACACATGAAACCAACCTCATGCCCTGCTGATTTTGTTCCTACTACCTTGTTAATCAGGATGTTTTACCAAATTGGCCCATGCATTGTAGATTTTATTAATTTATCCCTACAATCTGGCTCTGTACCATCTGTTTTCAAACATGCAGTTATTGAACCTATCCTTAAAAAAAACAAGTTTGGACTCATCTCAGCCTAAAAATTACAGACCCATTTCTAAATGACCCTTCATCTCTAAAATATTGGAAAAGGTTTTCGGCACATCAGCTGATTACTTTTCTGGAACTACACAACAGTTCAGATAAATTCCAGTCTGGTTTTCATAAAAAGCATTAAACAGAAACATATTTGCTTAAAGTTTCCAGTGACATCATGATGGCTGCAGACAATGGGGAGTTCACAGTGTTAGTATTGTTAGATCTTTCTGCAGCTTTTGACACTGTTGATCACAACACCTTAATTAACAGACTTGGTGACTCGGTGAGGATCTCTGGAACTGTTCTAGACTGGTTTAGATTGTACCTTTCTAACAGAAGTTACAGTGTCTGTATAAACCAAATCATGTCAGATTCTACCCACCTGTTCTGTGGGGTACCCCAAGGCTCTGTTTTGAGTCCACTGTTGTTTCTGCTGTACATACACCCTCTTGGACAGATACTTGACTATTTTCATAATGTCTCTTATCACCTATATGCAGATGACATTCAGCTGTACTGCTCCTTTAAGGATTCTGAGTTCTATAAACTGTCTGAACTACTAGTGTCTATCAGCGATCACCAGCTGGCTAGAAGATAACTTCCTGCAGTTAAACTCTGAAGACTGAATGTCTGATCATTGCCCCTGAGAGCATGGTTCCCCTGATTAGTCTAAAACTTGGTCATTTATCCTCTGGCGTCAAGACAAACTTAAGAAATTTGGGTGTTATTTTTGACCAATCAATGTCTCTTGAAGGTCACTCAAAAACTTTGGTCCAAAACTGTTTTTATCATTTAAGAAATCTCTTCAAACTGTGAAGGTTCGTGAACTTGGAATGGTTCTCCATGCCTTTATCTTCTCCCGTCTAGATTACTGTAACACACTCTTCACATGTTTTAACAAAAAAAAGCCCTTGACTGCCTTCAGTTGGTCCAGAACTCTGCAGCGAGGCTCCTAACTGGAGCAAACAGAAGAGCACACATCACTCCTATTCTGATGTCTCTGCGCTGGTTACCCGTTAACTTTAAAATCCTGATTATAACTATCAATACTCTACATGCTCAAGCTCCTCCCTATATTACTGATCTGTTAAAGCCTTATGCTCCAACCCGAGCCCTCAGGTCCACACACCAGAACCTTTTAGAAGTTCGAAAGACCAGATATAAATGTCGAGGTGATCGCTCCTGCCAGACTGTTGCATCTCAACTCTGGAATGATCTTCCTTTATTCTTACACAACATTGACAGTCTGGACACTTTTAAAAAAACAGCTAAAGACCCTTTTTACATCTTTGGTGTGTTCTTGCTGTGTTGAAATTCTACTTCCATCTTTTAGTTCTTTTTAAAACACAGAAAGGTTTTATTTACCTGCAACGTTTCGTTTGCGGCTGCAAACTTCGTCAGCCTCAGTTCAGGTTTTCTTTTAGTTTCCTTCCTTGTTCCTTCCCCACCGGTTTATTAGTTCTCCCTTTCTCCTCAGATCATTAGTTATTTATCTGGTTCTCCTAGTCTTTAGGTTTTGGTTATTATTCATAGGTCATGTTTTATTTCCTCTCCTCAGCTTAGATTCCTCTCCCTAATTAGGATATTGATTTCACCAGGTTTCCTCGGCTTCCCTCTCCTCACGCACCTGCAGCTCATCTCCCAATCATCCTGCCCCTGTGTACAAAACCCTGTCTGCGTCCCAATATGTTGTCGGTCCATTGTTTGTGTCAGCGTTGTCTCGTTTCACTCTCCTGGTATTTGGATGTCTCTAGGTTTTGCCCTTTAACCGAGCTCTTCGTCTCTCGGTCTCTAGGTTTGCGCATTAGGATTTAGGTTTTTGACTACCTGCCCTTTATGGATTTTATTTTTGGACAATTATCCCTAAATAAAGCATTTTCCGTTTTCTACAACTCCTGCCTAGTGTCATCCTTGTTCTGCATCTTGGGTCCTAACCACTTCCTGGCTTACAACGTGACAGAATGAACCGACCTACCCAGGACCCAGCAGACTCTCCAGGTACCTCGACACGGCAGCAGATGTACCAATACGATGGTGACCCGAAAACCTGCTGGACTTTTATACAGGACTGTGCTGGCTGCTTGGACATGAATTCCTCAGAGTTCAATAAAGTATCGTTCATGGTGCTTTGTTTGGGAGATAGAGCCCGGCAGTGGGCTGCCCTCTACTTGAACCTTCACCCATAGAAGAGGTCACTTTTTGGACCTTCGTGAAGGAGCTTCTGGTGACATCAACACGCGACCACCTACCATATGCATTTACGCACCTCTGATTGGCCGAACCTCCACACCTCCACCTGGTCCCGACAGCGCTACCTCATTATCACCGGTGGACTGTCACTCTTCCTCCTCTGCAGCAACCGGCGCCATCTCTGCACCTCTGATGGGCCGAGCCA
Source organism: Nothobranchius furzeri (assembly GCF_043380555.1). Classification (NCBI taxonomy): domain Eukaryota; kingdom Metazoa; phylum Chordata; class Actinopteri; order Cyprinodontiformes; family Nothobranchiidae; genus Nothobranchius; species Nothobranchius furzeri. Next base: position 17,458,231 of record NC_091745.1, read on the forward strand.
CCACACTTTCACCTGGTCCCGACAGCGCTGCTTTCTAATCCCTGGTGGGCTGTCATTCCTTCCCGTCCTCCATTTCAGCCGGCGTCATCTCCGCACATCTGATGAGCCGAACCTCCCCACATCGACACCACCACATCCGTCGTCAGAGGTCTCCTGAGGTCAGAGCAGCACCGACAGTTCAGGAGTTTCTTGCTCTAACACCTCTGCCCGAGCTCCACCCGCCATCATCACCAGCTCAGCCCGATCTCTTCCTCATCCCAGAGATCCGAGCTGGACAGCCTGTCCAAGAGGCTCCTTCCCCAGCCCAGCCGGTCCGAGAGTCCTCGTCTGCGCCTGCAGAGTCCCAGTCTGTGCCTGCAGAGACTCCGTCCCCTCAGCCTGCAGAGACTTCGCTTCAGCCTCCCGAGTCCCCTCTTCCGCCTGCTGTATCTCCGTCCCTTCCTCCTCCATCAGAGTCCCTGTCTTCTGAGTCCCCATCTCATCCTCGTCCTCCTCCAGTGTCCCCACTGCATCCTCCAGAGTCCACACTTTGTCCTTTTCCAGAGTCCCTTCATCCTCCTCCAGAGTCTTCAGGGTCCCCTCACCCTCCTCCAGTGTCGTTGTCCCCTCACCCTCCTCCAGTGTCATTGTCCCTTCATCCTACTCCAGTGTCTTCGTTCCCTCATCCTCCTCCTGAGTCTTCGTCCCCTCAGCCTCCTGAGTCTCCTGCATCCTGGCTCTTGGTTTCCCATCGCCAGCCTCCCAGACTCCCCTGGTCCCCTTGTTTTTGGTCTTGTGTTTGTCTTGTGTGCATCTGGTATCCGCCCCTTGGGGGGGGGGGGTACTGTCATGTTCTGTGTCCTGCGTCCCCCCCCCCCCCCCCCATGTGTTCTCCAACCCTCTCTAGGTTCCCCTTAAGCTTGGTTTATGCTTGATGCATTTACTTTCCGCTTGGTGATGCGGCTCGCGGATGGAACGCGCTTCCAGGGAGTGGCCTGGGGTAGCACATGCCACCCTTGGAATCTGATTGGCCACCCCAGGTGCCACCACACTTATTTACCTTTGAATAGGCTTTTCATTGTCCACAAAAGGCTTGGGGGTAAAACAAAAAAGCATAACCATTGGTGCCACCCATGCACAAAGTTGTGCCTCACCTGGGCCAAACCATTTTAAAAGATCTGGACACGCCACTGCTTCGTCTCTCGGTCTCCGCATTAGGATTTTTGGATTTAGGTTTTTGTAGTAGCCCCCCTCCCTCCTTTTATTTCTTTCTTATTCTTTTCCCTTTCATGGTTGGCTGTGTGGGGTTTGTTCTTGGGGTAAAACCTTCGACATATAAATATTGGACAATGGGTTTCCATAGGCTCCAATAACACATTTTTGAGGGTAAATGGGAGGTGGCCACCACCGCCATTTTGACCGTGTCACAGGTTCCGTCAAGCCCAGACAATTCCACAAAAGGGAAGAGAGGTGGAGCTGAGGGTGGGGCTGTAAGGCTGGGATCAACTGGCGACACCCGGTCGAACTAGCTACAAGCTAACCTGAAGCTAACCCAAAGCTAACGCGGAGGTGGAAGCTAAGCTAACGGAGGTAGCAACCTAGCTACAACCGGAGTTAACTGTGCACAACACCAGAGCTTCTGAGTCAGAGATACGCCGGGCTGACCGCTGGGTAAAACCGGGTGGAACACAGAGGTCTCCCGAGCAGTGGCGGCTGGCCAGTAGAGGGCGATAGGGCGCCGTCCTCCCAGTTTTTCTGTGTTTTTAATTTTTATTTAAAAAAAAAAATAAAATTAACAATAATCACATATTCTAAGTTAATTGTGTGTTTTGTAACAAAAATAAATCATATATATATATATCTATATTGGTCTCTGCCGGTCTCTGCCAATCTCTGCCGAGCGGTGGAGGCTATGTGCTGTTTTTCAATCGCCCAAACAGGACGAGACCAGCTGTCCAATTGCTGACAAGAATATCAAAGGGTAGGAATGGGAATGTATCCAATCAGCGTCGACGTTGTTTCAGAACGTTTCAGAAGCATGATGGGCGATGGAGCTACCGCCAAAGGATTCGTTGGTGTTCGGTAGAACTCGGCAGAGTCGTTTTTGGTCATGACGCAGATGTAACATGGACGCCGCCGGTGACTACAACCAGCATGGATACCGGATCTCAGCAGCCACTGAATTCAGTTCGGTCTCTTCTCCAGTATCTGTTCGAGAGGAGAACTATGGTGGAAAAACTTAATGTCAAAGAGCTTGGACCAGATCAGCCCGACGTAAAGATAAGCCAGCAGGAGAAGGAGAGAGGTAAACTGTACACACTAGGCTTCTCCTGAAATTGGTACACCAGGAAGGCTTGGCTAGCTGGATGAAATCACGCTAATGCGTTATTTTGCTTTCCGTGTTTGTTATTCAAAACGGCTGGGACAGATAAGGCATGGATGAGTCAGGAGTTACAGACATGAAACATTTTTCTGAGAAGGTGAAGAAACACAAGTCACCCCGGGCACACATGGACAACAACACGGTGAAGCTAGCCGTGCTAGGCAGCAGAGCTAACGTTGCCATGCAGGGAACAACAGCAGCTGGGTGCAGAGGTAAGCTGTACATTACATTTCTGTGAACAAGACAATCAGAATCAGAAATCCTTGGTTGTCCCACAAACCGGGACATTTGTTTAATAACATGTTTAATGTGCAATAACTGTAAAAACTAATTTCAACACACATACTTATTATACATATTTAATCACGTAAATGTGTATTTCATGTAAATTTGTACATACATCAATCTGATTCCATTTTACTTGTTACACTTCTGCTGCAGCAAACAAATTTCCCAGCTTTTGGGACAATTAAACATTTCTGATTCTCAATTAGATGTTTTTACCTCAAATGTAAAAACATCTGATTGAGAATCTGAAATGTTTTATTGTCCCAAAAACTGGGAAATATTACATTTGTAAGAGGATACTGATGACATTATTTCCTATGAAAGTGTTTCCTATGTACTTATCTGTTGTTTTTTATTTATCATATGACAGGTTTGTGACACCATCCTGAGCCATGCAAAAGAAGATTCTTGTCACCACAGCCGAATCAGAAAGGTGCTTTTCTACTTTAAAGAGGATTAAGACTTTCCTTGAGGAACACCATGACACAGGATGGGCTGAATGCTCTTGCCATGCTCTCCATGGGAAAAAAAGCTTGTCACAAACATTCCTGACTTCAATAAAAAGCTAATCGAGAGCTTTGCCACTCAGAAGGACAGAAGGGCAACATTTCTGTACAAATGAGGTAACACACACACACACACAAATGCATCCACTTGATCTTTGTATAAAGTTGACCTTGGCACAACACTCCAGAAATATTTAACAGTGTAAATTTCTGGCATTTTGTCTAAGTGGTGTTTACTACCATTACTGTAACAGTGACCTGCTCATAATTGTTGGTGTTCACTCAAATGTTGAAATTAAACAAAATGTTTTTGTTACTTGCCTCTTGCATTGCCTATTTACCATTTATGGTCGTGTTATTTTATGTGCAATTTAATGCAGTATTTTTCAACCTTGGTCTGAAAGGCAGCGTGCCAATAGTCAGACACACCTGGATTAATCAGTTTGTCCAATGATGTGAGACAGGAAATAAAAGAGCTGTGCTTAATTCAGGAAATAGTGAAGTTGTGCACAAAGCTCAGAAAGCACAAGTTTAAAAATAAAAAAATAGCACAGCCCCACCAAAAATATTTTTCACCAGCCGCCACTGCTCCCGAGAGCTCCACAAGCCGGCAGCCGCACAGCAGACAAGCGCCGCTGCGATCTGAGATGCGCAGAGCTGCCGCTGGGGAGAACCGGGTGGAAAGGTTTCCATCCCAGAGCTCCACAAGCCGGTAGCCCGCGCAGCAGACAGAAGCCACGATCAGACAGAGATGCACTGAGCTGCAGAGGTCTCCCGAGAGCTCCACAAGCCGATAGTCGAAACCCAGCTCCACCAACATGTTATATTTCAACCCATTTTCTAAAGTGCAGCTTTATGTTAAATGCACTGGGTTTTACCCTATTACATTTAAATTTCATGGTTAAACAGCCCGTTAAAATCTAAGCTCAGCTCGGCAGTGACCTAAAATACATAAATATAATTTTACTTACCGAAAAAAAAAGAAGTGGAGACTCCTTGGACGCTCTATTAGTGCAATTACTGCCACAGCAAGTCATTTTGTCCCACAATTGCACAAATAATATCCAACAAAGAATACATAAATGCTACAACTAATGGTCTAAGTTGAGAGACTGAAAATGACCGAACAGTTTTCAGGCCAGACCGAGGCTCTACTGAGGCCTTTCATTAGTTATACAGAATTTTAGGCTTTTAATACACTTAAACAGAAGAGTGAGAAAAAAATTCACCCCCCTCAGAGTTGTCATGAGTGTAAACTAGATAATTTAAACCAAAGACATGTTTTGGTACCAGGCTGTAAACATGTTTATTTCTGCTGTGAAATTGGTATTTTTAACATGGGAGTCAATGAGGATTTGCTCGCTTCTGACACCAGCCCCCAGCGGATGAGGGTGGAACTGCAAATTTTGGTACTTCCGAGTTGGGCTCAATTTTTGAGCCGCATTGTGGGGTAAAACCATGTATGTACAGTCTATGGGTAAAACTTGAGAAAATTCATGTTTTGAAATGTACTTGTCATGCCTGTTTTTCTAAAATAAAAAAGACATGAATAAAACAAAACTGTAATCATCTTTTATTTGTTTAGTGAAATTTTATTACTATTTTTTCTGATGTTAATCATTTTCCGTTTTGAGATAATTATATTTTGATCTATGTTAAGCACGTTGTAACTGTCTGTGATAAGTGCTATTTAAATAAAATTTACTTACTAAAATTCAAAGACTGACATGGATTTAACAGAATGTAATTTTCTGATTTTAAAAAGCTCCTATTTACAAACATCCATGTTTCATAACTCATAGCGCCCTCTGCTGGAGGCTTTTTGCTTTTCTGAACGAGAGTTCAGGTAATGCAACACAATTCTTTTATTCATTAATTTCTGTAACAGAAAACATCACACAGCCTATTAAAGGTTTAATGGTAATTTAAACTTTCTCTTAAGTAAAGATGTTTACCTGCTCTGACCTGTTTAAGCAGTTTGAACTGAATTTATACACACCCAAGTGTGTGACTACCGGGTACTCGAATTCACCTTTTATGACACATTTTAATTCTGAAATAAAATGTGTTTGTCATAAAAGGTTTAAAAAAAAGGTGCAAACAGGTGGAGGGTGCTATTAAAATAACACTGAACAAAACTAAGGCTTATTTAAAAGTCTTAACAAAAAGGTTAACATTAAAAGATTAGGGCACCTGGTTAAAACTGATTTAAAGTTTCACCATAACAAAAAGGTGTTTAAAAGCACGAAGCTGATAGTGTCTAAAAAACAAAGTTAACCTTAAAATACCAATTACAAAGACCATTAAGGTCATCAGTCAACTATGTTGACATATAAGAGGGAATAACCTCACAAGACCCATCTGGATCATCTGAATTTTTAGTTAAAATTCATCCAATACGACGCCTGGAGGACAGCAGGACCCCTGCACTGCTGCCTCCTAGACTGTTGATGGCACAACCTTCTATCCCAGGTGTGGGCCATTGGATGGATTCAGCTCATCAGCAGCCTAGAGAAGAGGAGGAGGAAGGGCGGAGTCTAGGCTGATCCCAGGAGGCTGGGTGATCCTGGCTCCTGGAGCTGAAGAGGCTGGTGGCCATAACATGAAGGCATTTCTCTCAAATTATAATTTTTATTTCCTGTATGCAGATGTAAACGAAACCCATCATTTATACTAAAAACACCGGAGTGAAATCCAATGACCAATTATAGATATGTAGAACCAACATTTAAGTCGAATAAAAACAGAAAAGTATTTTTTCATGTGTGTATATACAAGTTTATTATAAGAAAATATCGACACTACTAACAACTATATACAGTCTGTGTGAAAACAGGTAGGCTGGCATGTGGGATGCTTTCGTCTCACTTCTTCGACAACTTGACTTGTTTATTCTTGGGAGGCGCCCACTTCAAACACATGGTGTCCACTGTCAACAAAAAGAGACAAGCACCTTAAAAAGTCCCCAGGAAGTTCAAACAACAGGCTTCGCTAAGCCGAGTGTTTCCTACATATCCTCAGATGTAGGAATTACAACAGAACTACAGCCAAAGGGTAACTGTTCACCTGGAGATTAAATAAGAATTACGTACAGAAAATTAATAATTCTTAAAAGTTATAAAATACTTTAACTGATGAAAATAAAGCAAAAAAGACATTTGTTATGAATGTCCACTGATTGGTTAAACCTTGGGGACAAGAACTGGACATGAAAGATAAAAATACAAAACTCATGATCAGGTCCTTCTCTAGTTTCCTTCCAAGCAGCCAAACATTCCTGTGAGCCTTAAAGGGTCCAGATCATCGGCCCTCCAGACTTTCTGTAGCACTTCCAGAGTTTTTCTCTAGCTGCTTTCATCATTTATCAACATCTCTTGTGAATGATTGTTTTCAGAAGATTGCCCAGCAGAGACCTGTAACCTGAGCTGTGTGTCTCCCAGCATCACAGAGAACAGGAAGTGGCGTTTCCGCAGAGCGAAGGGGGGCTCCACCTACCTGTGATGGGTGGTTTCTTGTACTGGGCGCTCTTCAGGTGCTCCTCCACCAGTTTGGGCGTCACACAGATGACATGCTGGCCCTTCCAGTATTTCACCATGTTGAGAGACTGCAGAGTACTGATGATGTCACTCTGAGTGATGCTGGTCATCTGGCTGAAAAACAGGATCAGTGCTGGTGACATCAGCAGTGAGTTCTAGTGAGGATTTCATGAGAAGATTCAGCAGGTGATGAAGGATGCATCTCAGCCTGATTTGGTGCATCTTTAATATTTTTAAATATTTTTATTAACGTTTCAATCTAAGGATAAAACACGGACGACTATCTGACTCTTCAAAGCACATTTCATACTTCGTGACAAACTAGTTTTTAATTTTTTTTATTTACACATTTTAATGGTTGAAGTTGTTTGGTTATTAGTGAACTCTGATCGTTGACGCCCAGTTAGTGAATGAAAGCAGTCGTGATCCCCTACAGCAGACGACACTGTTTCTGCTGTTCTCTGCGTGCTCACCTGAGATCTTTGATGGACAGCGTTCCTCTGAAGTCCCTCAGGATCTCCAGCAGAACCCAGGACCAGTAACTTCTGTAGCTCAGCTTCCCCAGATCAGACAAAGGCTTCTCAGGAGAGCCGACGGTGTTCTCCAGCTTCGAGAGCTCATAACCTACACACAGCGGCAAAACACACAATACTGTTTACTCCACCAGTTATTTTCTCAATAATCCAGAGAAGAGTCCAATCATGAAATCTGTCATTTAGCCCAAGATAACTAAAATGTTTTATGAACATAAAAAAGAAAACATCTTTCCAAACGTTTAGGAAGAAATTGAGCTGATTAAATATGAAAACTCAGTTTGTCTCAACAAAATCACATTTCAGCTCTGATTTACGTTTATGTATGTGAGATGGAGCCAAGGCAGTACCCACTGGCACCAACAATGAACTATTGGAGGTAAGAACACCAGTCAGAGGTGATGGTGTAGCAAACCATCAAATAAGATCACAAATAAAGCAGATTCTGAATAAAGATTTAAGAAAACAGCCAAAGTTTCTAAAATATATAAATGGGTATGTTTAACTACCAGTAATATTTGTACTATAGTATATAACATGGCAGAGGCCTTCGACCTACTGAAAGCTATGAGGAACTTCCCGTAGCCTCTGCGCTGGTAAGGTGGAAGAGTGAGAATACAGGCCACGTTATTCCCATCTGGAGACTCTTTTTCCTGCAAAAGAAAAACTAAACGTTCATTTCTAGCTTCACCCTACAATTTATAATATTAGTCATTTTAAAACATACACTCAACAAAAATATAAACGCAACACCTTTGTTTCTGCTCCCATTTTTCATGAGATGGACTTAAATATCTAAAATTCATTCCAGATACACAATATCACCATTTCTCTCGAACATTGTTCACAAATCAGTCTAAATGTGTGATAGTGAGCACTTCTGCTTTGCCGAGATAATCCATCCCACCTCACAGGTGTGCCACATCAAGATGCTGATCTGACATCATGAGTAGTGCACAGGTGTACCTTATACTGCCCACAATAAAAGGCCACCCTGGAATGCACAGTTTTTTGCTTTGTTGGGGGTCTGGGGACTCAGAACCAGTCAGTATCTGGTGTGGCCACCATTTAGGGATGGGTACCTTTGACATTTGAATAGATTCAGTACTAATTCCCGGTACCTAGGAATCGATACCGGTACTTAACAGTACCAATTTTAGATACTTTTGAGTGTTTAATATTTTAATTCTCTTTTATAATTAAATATATATTTTTCTCAATTTATAACCATATTTGATAAATATCACAATAAATATCATTCAACTGTTTGTATTTTAACATCGTCCTTATAGTTTTATAAGCTGATAATTAAACTGAAGCAAACATCTTTACTGTGAACTAAATTTATTGTGTATCTTCATTCCTTTTGCCGTCCTTTTTCATTTGATTTTTCCTACTGGGAAGTTAGAATTTCCAAGGACAAAGCGAACGCACCATTAGCTGATAACAATGGTGGCAATGGAAGCTAACATATCAAGCTAACGTTATCTTAAACAGATTATTTAGCTGCTGGAGCAGATTTAAACGATGATGCCTCACACTTAGATCGTTGTCACTGGTTTCATCTTCACCCAATCACCCGCCGCATTTAGTAAAGTGAAGCCAAACTTTTGAGCGCGTTCATGTTCTTCTAGCCGGAGATTCGGAATTCCGAGGAGAAAGCGAACACACCATTAGCGGAACGGAAGCTAACATATCAAGGTAACGTTATCTTAAACATTTTATTTACCTACCGGAGCAGATTAAAATGAGGATGTCTCACTTAGATCGTTGTTGATGGTTTCATCATCACCCAGTTATCCATCACATTTAGTGAAGTGGACCCAAGCTTTAGCGTGCATTCTTTCTACCATGCTGCTCTGTTTACAACTCGCTCGCAGCGACCGACGACATAACGCTCTTGCGCAGCTGTCTAGGCAAGTTCTCGTTATGAAGGACGGGTACCGAAACGAGGCACCGTTTCAAATGACGTGAATCGGTGCTCGGTCGGTACTATGGAATTCGGTCGGTACCTTAAAAAGTACCAAATTCAGTACCCATCGCTACCCTCATGCAGTGCAACACATCTTCTTCGCATAGAGTTTATCAGATTGTCAATTGTGGCCTGTGGAATGTTGGTCCACTCCTCTTCAATGGCTGTGCGAAGTTGTTGGATATTAGTGGGAACTGGTACACGTTGTCGTATACGCCAGTCAAGCACATCTCAAACATGCCCAACGGGTGACATGTCCGGTGAGTATGCTGGCCATGCAAGAACTGGGACATTTTCAGCTTGCAAGAATTGTGTACAGATCCTTGCAACATGGGGCCGTGCATTATCTTGCTGAAACATGAGGTGATGTTCATGGATGTACGGCACAGCAATGGGCCTCAGGATCTCATCACGGCAACTCTGTGCATTCAAAATGCCATCAATGAAATGCACCTGTGTTCTTCGTCCATAACAGATGCCTGCCCATACCATAACCCCACCACCACCATGGGCCACTCAATCCACAACACTGATATCAGCAAAGCGCTCACCCATACGATGCCACACACGCTGTCTGCCATCTGCCCTGGACAATGTAAACCGAGATTCATCTGTGAAGAGAACACCTCTCCAACGTGCCATTGAATGTGAGCATTTGCCGACTCAAGTCTGTTACGGCAACGAGCTGGAGTCAGGTCAGGACCCCGATGAGGACGACGAGCATGCAGTTGAGCTTCCCTGAGACGGTTTCTGACAGTTTGTGCAGAAATTGTTTGGTTATGCAAACCAATTGTTTCAGCAGCTGTCTGAGTGGCTGGTCTCAGACGATCTTGGAGGTGAACCTGCTGGATGTGGAGGTCCTGGGCTGGTGTTGTTACACATCGTCTGCGGTTGTGAGGCTGGTTGGATGTACTGCCATATTCTCTGAAACGCCTTTGGAGACGGCTTATGGTGGAGAAATGAACATTCAATGCACGAGCAACAGATCTGGTTGACATTCCTGCTGTCAGCATGCCAATTGCACGCTCCCTCAATGCTTGTGGCATTTTGCTGTGAGACAAAACTGCACATTCCAGGGTGGCCTTTTATTGTGGGCGTATAAGGTACGCCTGTGCACTACTCATGATGTCGAATCAGCATCTTGATGTGGCACGCCTGTGAGGTGGGATGGATTATCTCAGCAAAGCAGAAGTGCTCACTATCACACATTTAAACTGATTTGTGAACAATGTTTGAGAGAAATGGTGATATTGCGTGTCTGGAATAAATTTTAGATCTTTAAGTCCATCTCATGAAAAATGGGAGCAGAAACAAAGGTGTTGCGTTTATATTTTTGTTGAGTGTAAAAGGAACAAAAATATTTAGAACTGTTTCTGAAAAAGAACTGAAACAAAATAAAAGCAGTTAAATATGAACTGGAGTCGGGTCGGTGTGTTTGGTGACACTACAGCAGGTATGGACCTTCTCCAGGGTTAATTAAATATTAGTGTCCAATATTTTAGGGGGCGACTTTTGACCAGGCAGTTTTATGAATAATGAATTAATTATTATTCTAACTTTTTTACATGTAAAATGAAACAGTTTAAATAAATAAGAGGAAAATGAAAAAGGGAGATAAAAGAATAAACAAATAACTAGGGGTAAATACATGGACGATAACTATAATACAAGGACGGCTAATGAAAACATATTAAGGTTGGTTTGGAAGAAATTCAGTGACATTTGCTTTATTACATATAATAAACTAGTAATTGCTAGGGGCGCACCGGTTGTGGTTTCTGACCGATCACCGATGTTGAGAAAAACCGCATTTGCCGATACCAATTTTGTCTCAACTAAAAGCAGATAATGTGAATGTTTCAATTTCCTTTTATTGAGAAAGCCAATATGAACACTCATGAAACAATGTTCTCAAATCTAAATGAACATATGTAGCGTTGCCGTTTGAACTACAAAACCATATTTGTTCCTTTAGACATTCATTTTTCTAATTTTGAAGACAAACCTTTTGTACCTGTTTTGATAGACTTGTACAAAAATATTCTATAGCAATTATTTGCTTTTACATTAACTATAGGGGTGCACCGATTACAGCTTTTAGCCCATCACCAATATGAAGAAAAAAATTATATCGGGGCCGATAGATCAGTGCACCCTTAGTACTTGCACTACTATACCATTGCACTACTGTACCATTTACATATCTGGTTAACTTACTCGTTCAAACCAGCTAAAATAAATGAACAACAACAGAAAGACACAGCTGCTGATGGTGAGACTTACTTTGGAGAAGTATCCGACTATGTGCGCTCCCTGCTTGTTGACCTCTGTGAGGATGTAGAAGATGAACGGCTCCACGTCAAAATAAAGTGTCTTATGGTCCAGAAACAGCTTGGCCAGCAGACAGAGATTCTGACAGTAGATCTGAAAGCAGAACACAAGTATTACAGCTAAGCCTGTGAGACGTCTGGAGGACCCGTGCTGCGTCCACCTGCGCGTGTCCTCACCTTGTGGTCTCGCCCGTCCACCTCAAAGACTGAGATGTTACTTCTCCGGTAGATCTCTTTTCCTGGAGGCTGTCTCCACTGACAGTTAGACTGAGGAGGAAAATGTTTGTTATTGATACTGAAGTAAACTACAGCAAAAGGAAATCAAATACATCATTTACTTTGGTGAAATGGTTTCTTACTAAGAAAGAACAAAGTTTAAAAAAATAAAAAACAGAGTGGTGAGAAGAGACCATGGCTGTGTCTCATCATGCGTACTTGTCTGTACTTCTTTGTGAAACCTCGTCAGCGCTGGTTCTACTGTTCTACGCTCAAAGTTCCCAGATGTGTTCTTGCTCTGCCCGTTATACAGATGATGCCTTAATGCATCCTTCTGCGGATTTGGGACAACAAGCTATCCCATAATGCATTGTGCCAACCCATTACAGCCCGAACAGAAAATGTCAAGAGGAGACGGCTAATAAAAAAAAATAATGAAGTCTAAATCAATAAATATAAAACTGTCAGTTATTGTAGATAATCATGTGTAACCTGTAAAATTTGCTGTGTGTTTATTTTTCCCCACTATTCACAATTCTGCAAACTGCCAATTTGACAACACACTATCAAAATTAAAGCAGCATCGCCCATTTTTATTTCACATCAACCGTACCACAAAGCAGCGCTTACTGCCATAACGCAACAGAGCAGGTTCTGTTCCTAATGCTGTCCTCGTCCTCCTTCACTCTGACCTTCTGCTGTACTTGCCAAGAACAGATTTGTCAAGTACGCAAGAGCGTACTGAGAAACGGCCACTGATCTTAAAACGGGGAGATTAGGGGTGTGTATTGGTGAAATTATCGCAATATGTATCGCGATACAGGGTAGACGATAACATGTATCACGATATACTGCGATACGTTCAGATGATATTTTTACACTGAATTTATTGTAGGAAAATTCAACAAACAATCCAAACTGATACTTGACATGTTCAACATGAGGTACCTGAACCATAATAGAGGGATTTACATTTCAATGGTGGAAACAAACCCACTGCACACTGCTGCCAACTAGCAGTCGGCGTTTGAATTACACCAAAAGAAAATACACACGTTTGCATGTAAATTCTTCCAAAAATTAGATATACAGCTTTTGAATATCAATATAATATTGCTGGAAAAAAATCACGATATATTGCTATATCAATATTTTCTTACATCCCTAGAAAAGATTATTCTAATCTTAAAGAGAGAACCAGTGGTTTTCACCTTTAGTCTCTGGAAATATCCATCAAAACGTTGTTGAAAATGAATAAAATGATGTCCAGTTGGCAGCTTCTTACCATATAACCATAAAAATCAGGTCTAAAGCACATAAGGTCCTCTTTGGGGGATACTGTGTTTCCTTCTGGCCAGCTTGGGGTCCTGCGCCTGTCGATGACGTCACACCAGATTACTGGCTGAACATACAACTTTTGGAAGTAACTGTAAAGGATGGGTCGTTTACATCTTACTTATGAACCATAAATGTGAGATTCCATAGAAATATGAAATATCAATCTGATGGATCTTTGAATATTTTAACCAGAAGATCAGAACTTTTTATTGCAGGGATTAAGCAACGCTTCGTATTAACTCCAAGGAAAGAGAGTCAGGTTTATAATAGTTAAGAAATTAATTTCTACACAATTTAAACAAGACTAACTTTAACACTCTGTGTACTGATGGAGTAAGGTGGAGTGAGACGTGATGAATGATGATGGTGTGTGTGTGGAATGTTATTCAGAACCAGCGTATCCGGAGAAGCATTTAGTTCTGAGTAGGAGTGAATGTTTTGCTCTAAACTTTAGTAGGAGATTTATAACACACATGAAATGCCATCTGTCGGTCTACGTACCCCAGGGGAAGCCTCCGTTAGATCCAGAATGTCAAGGTCCTCGTGGACCCTCTTTGGTACCGAAGCCGGTAGAAAAGCAGCGGTGCCGACCAAACTAGTCTTGGAATGCTTCCAGGTCACGACAGGTTATCACTGACGTCTCCAAGACCCTGAAGGGGTCACGAGGTTCAGCTTTTATTCTGAAGGAACCGTTGCGGTCAGGTGTAACTTGCAAAAGATTTTATCCAGCTTATCTGAGGTTCTTTAAGGCTGAAGAGGAAGTCCGGATGGCCTATCCGAGACTTCTCTAGAACGCTTGAACTGAACTAAAGGTGGCGTGGGATAGTTTTTATAATTGTCAGAATTTGACATGCCAAAGAGGGTTTATACAAACACCACAGAAAACCACGCCTAGCCAGAAACGAAGGTTCTGATTGGATCAGACAAAAGGAAATGTGTCGTGTGACTTTAGCATTACTCTGTGTCATCAGTGTCTAGTGCAAAAGTCCAGGATTATAATAACTTGTAAAATACTACTGATCGCAGGATTATAATATCAAGTAATAACATTGTCATTTCACAGATTGATTGAACATTGGGCTCACATTATTATCAGTAATAACAAAGTTGTTGATTAGGTATTTATCAAAAATAGATCTTGTCTTCGCTGACAGAGGTGAAGCAGTTCAGGTGAGCAGAGTGCATGAAAGACCTTGGCCACTATCTCATGTAGATTAGCCTGTCAGAGACTTTATGTCTCTGCTCGAGCAGACGCAGCAGATCCTGTTTATGACCTTTAGGTCGTGACGCTACATAACGTTACCACGTTCAAAAACATTTAGGCAGTAAGAAACACAAATTTAATAACAAAACTGCTAAACTCTTTCTAAAACATACATAAAAGGACAGACTTGAAAAAGAGTTGCAATATATTTTGGCGGAGCGGTATTGCCGTAGTTAGATGACGTCATCGGCAGGCGCAAGTCCCCAAGCAGATCCGGAAAATACAGCGCCTGAAAACTACAAATCAATTTCCCTCTGGGATTAATAAAGTATTTTTGAATTGGCATTGCATTCTCTTATGGAATTACCCAAAGAACCATCAACGTCTGAGGAGTCACGACAAGTTTGCATTCTTTCTGCTCCACAGGTAACATTTACTGTAATGCTTTTTTAACTAGCAACAGTCACAAAGATGCGGTGTAAAACTACCCTGAAATGTATGTATGTACTGCCCTCTAGTGGCTAGAAACTACACACTGCAACTTTAAGAAACTAGTAACACCTAAATCAACATTTTTTGCTGATAAACTGTATAAATGAGTGTCTAATAGTGCTGTAGACATGTCATGTGTAATCAATATTTTGGTATTTTTTGTGTACCTTGTTTAAAATTAAAAATTCAGGCTAAAAAATTCATTATATTTCCATCTTCATGTTAAAACTCTGCCCTACACTGATTTGGAATCAGCCATAGCTGATGGCTAAGAGGTAGGGCTGCTCAATTAATCGAATTTTAATCACGATTACGATCCGAGTTTTGAACGATTATAAAAAACAAAACAAGCCGATTATTTGCTCCTCCCGCCTGCGCTGCCCCGAGTTGCAAATGAAGCGCTCCTCCCACAGTGTTGCCAACTTTGTAACTTTGACGCTATTTCTAGCAGCTTTTCAGACCCCCTTCTTGACTTTTTAACTTAAAAGTACCTAGCGAACACCTCAGAAACATCTCTGGTAACCCTTAGCTACTTTCTGGATAACTGTCGTCGACATTTCCTGCAGGTTAGCTAAACACTCCGCCTGCGCTCCGGACCGTTCTTCAGGACATTAGGAAAGGGAATGATGCAGTGATGTGCCAGTCGCTAAAGACAGCTCTCGGAGCCGGTTCCCTGTTGGATTAACCAGAGTGAGTGACACACACACCGTACCTGCGGACTCCTGAGCTACTAAAACGGCTAAATGTGCACGTGCAGCGTGCTAAACACACGTGCAGCTTGCCCCGATTGCTGTGAGACCGGGTTGGGAGGTGGGGGGTGCAGCTGTGGTTGGGACAATTATTACATTAACTGATGGACTTGTAAATAAATAGTTTATAAATAAGGTAGAAATAAGTTCCTCACGCTGATAAATAATAACTAATCTCTCTGAGGACACGGTGCTAGTGCACTCTCCAGCAGCACCTTGACACGACTAAATACATATTATGCAACATTTTGTGAACATCAATTTATTTGCATGTATTTGTTATAAATGCCACTGTATAATTCTTGCTGTCAGTATATGCAAGATATTGGTATTTGGGTCTGTACTGATTACACTTAAATGAGTTAAACCAAGGTCTATAACCCTTGGGTCATAGACTATGAGCTATAAGTATATTGGTCTTTTTATACTGCGAATCAGGAGTTATTTTAGTGATCATCTTGTTTCTTATTTTTGTCCTGATTGTGCCCTGAGCAATTTTATGACTGAATAAAAACAAATAAAATCAACATAAATAGAAAAATCGTCCTAAATAATCGTGATTTCAATTTCAGTCACCATAATCGTGATTATTATTTTTGCCATAATCGAGCAGCCCTACTAAGAGGTACCCAATGACGTTGCCGGTCTCTGTTCTGAGCAGTTTCGTGCCTCTGTTTTAAGCCCTTTTTACAAGACACACCGTTCCGGCAGATCAGAGTAATATTACGGCAACAGCGTTTCTTATAAACGTGCCATGCCTCTGCATGAATTTTACGACACTCGTTCCGTCTCGCTTGATCCCATCCATGTTTTCTGCAGGTAAGACACTGATTGCTCACAAGCACTCGTCATCCCTAATAAAAACCTTTAAGATGTTTTGAAACCAAATGCAAAGACTCTGTGATTTTGTTGCACTTTAGCTTCTGTTTGATCACTACCTTAACTTTAAAATCTAAATAAAACAAGAACCCACAGCACAGCACTTACTGTTTAGAGATAAACTCACCAGGTGAAATCTGAACGACTTCTCATACTTCATGTATTTAAGGCAGTACTCGCAGATCCACAGCTTGGGCTGCTTGCCATAATCCTCAGGAAACGGGGAAAAGTACCAGGCGTCAATCTCAAAGTTTCCAATCTGGATCTTATCTACATACTTCACTTTGGTGATCTGGAGATTTGAAGTGAGTGAAAGGGTTAGAAGCTGACATGTAGGGTTATTTATCCTCACAGGCGAAGCAGAGATAGTTACACACCGCCTCGTGCTCCTTCTCCAGCGCTGCTGTTGTTGGATCCATCTCTGCGTACGTCTGTAAACAAAACATCATCAAATAAACAAAACTCATGACATCTAAAACTAACAAAAAGAAACAAACATGTCAACCTTCTGCACATGGTTGATCTCATCGTGTTTCCGCTTCTGGTTGCGGGTAATCTTCCTCTCAGGCTGATCCCCCAGATCACCCACACCTCCGATCTCTGTGCTCTTTCTTACTGCATCCTTCACTGTCTTGGTGAGCGCCAGGCGGGATTTACCCACCCATTCATCCAGCCGCCTGTTGACTGTTTGCCATAGAAATAAAAATCTCTCAGAATGCGAGCAGATGAAAGAACAAAGAAAGCACAAACAAACACACGTGGATTTAAATTGCGCCCCAACAGGGTGAGTTTTGTACTTACAACCTACATAGTGGACATAAAACTCCTCCCGACCCTCCTGCTCATTCAGTCGAGACTGAATCACTTCTGCGGTGTCTGCAAAAGCCACAGAATCCAGTTACAAGCCAAACATGTTGCTCACCACTTGTGCACATTTACGAACCGAGTCCAACAAAGCTACATCGAAATTAAGAGAAAAAGCATCCCAAGTCCAAAGATAAACTTTAAGAGAGCTATAGAAAGTCTTAAGAATCGTTATGCAACCGTTCAGACGAGCTTCAAAGTCTTCAAGCAAAAAGGAAACAAAATGTATTTTAGTAAAGCCATAATTTAGTAAATAATAAATAAATAAAAATATAATGCATAGATCTAAATCAGCTTCACTTACATCAGTTGTTAAATATAAATACTGGACAATGGTGTACATATATTTATTGGGTAAACAAAGCAGTAAAAATACATGTTTACATTACATGGATACTTGTTTTGGGCGTAACTGTTGAGCTATTACTAAATACTTGGATTTGAAGTTTATACTTAATTATTAGGTTGCCAATTTAAAATGTGCTTTTAAATGTTAGAAATAACCCGATCTTCCAGTAATATCCACCTAAACCAGAAGAAGTGCGTTTAAGCTCCTCTGTGCGCACATGCGTTCTTAATAAAGTTTTTTGAACAAATTGATATCCACACCGTCTCCACCAGCAGGACGGGGGTGACTGGGGTTAGTACTCACGCCATGTTTTATCGGCTCTTTGACACAGATACGTTTCTCCGATTTCCACCGACACCTCCTGCTCCCTTCCGCTGCCGAGCACCCCGCCTCCATCCGGGGTGTGCTGAATACTCGAGCCGCCGGCTTCTCTCGGCCGAGCCAAGGCCTCCGCTTCGTCCTCCTCCCCGCCGCTGCCGTTGGAGGAGCACGGAGCCGGGATGCTGCTGTCCAGCTCTCCGCGCTCACTCTCAGTCCGACCCGAGTCCATGTCCACGTCCATTCTGGGTTCGGAGTCTTTGTTGCTGCAGTAGTTCTTGTGAAACGCGTTCCCGCCAGTCATACCCGGTCGTGTTCAAAACAACTACAATCTGCGGTTCCGCGGCGCGCAGGGGGCTGGTCCTGCAGTAGCGAACACTGGCCAAGATGGCGTCACCAAAAAAAAAAAAAAAAAAACTCCCCCTTCGGCCTAAAACTACATCTCCCGTGAGCAGCTGGTGGTTTGTTTGGTTCTTCATAATAAATGGCTCGATGTTATCGAGAACAGCATCAAAGATGAGTTCCTCCCAATTAAATAAAACAAATTACAAAGTTTTCATGAATCAGATCCAATAATGGGTAGGAACATTTAAATGTGTTCTTTATTCATCTAAATTGTGTGAGAATATTTATTTCATCTTACTATATTTATATTGCAGACTAAAACTCCATTTTCTGGTTGACATCTGCCTGACACAGGCTTATATTTCACACTCCGATTATTTAGATACTTCTTTCTCATTTAAAATGTTTCAATTATGAAAGATTACAACTTGTACTTTGAACTGATACATTTTCAAAACTAAAGTTTTACGTGTTTTTGAGGTCCTACTAACCCAGTATAGACGGGAGAAATTAAATCCAAATAAATGCTCAGGTCTCATGAGAATTTTAAACATCAAACCAGATAAAACAGCTCAGTGTAAATGTAAAGTCTCCCACAGGTATCCACTATATTCAAAATACCAATTTAGTTAATAGTGGTTTCTGGAAAACTTACATGATGTTTAAAAATTATACTTTTCCCTGATTTAATTCTACAAATGTTCTAATTGCATATGATCATGGTGCATGCAGCACGGTATTAAGAAAACAGCTGCATGTGAAAGTAACGTAAAAGGCGTTAAAAATAATAAATGTCAGAGTCTTTATACTTTGGAGTAAATTTAAAACATTTGTGGTTTGACCATGTTTACATCACATAGCAAAGCTCTTCCCACTAAATCAACAAAATAAAAATGTGTTTAAATGTTTAAGCAGGAAAGCAGACACACAGTCGCAGGATGACATCCAGATAAATTTAATTCATAGTTCTTTAAGTCAGATAACATCACAACACAAAGCAGCGACCATCTGTATGTGACGTTCGAGAGCATTAAAGTGCAAACCAGACACCAGGATGATGGAGACAAACGGGAGGGTGAGAGACCAGGGTGGAAGTCTTTTCTGTTGCAGGGCTTAAATCTAAGCAGACTGATAACGGAGGTGCACAAATACGTGTTCTCTGACCCTCCTGTTGCCCTTTGTCATACCACCTCCTCTCTTCCCTGCTCCACCACCTGCTGATGAAACCCCCTGCTGTGGTGACCCCGGCTGGGTCTGCCTCCACCACCTTCACCTCCCCACAGATTATTGGCTCCTCCGTGACCTCTGGGGGCTCGACCATCCAAGTAGTGATGTGGAGGTCCAGGAGTCCTGAAATGTGGGCCAGGTCTGTGAGGACCCCTCCTCCTTCCACGATGTCCACGACCGCCTGCAGAGTTTCCTCCATCTTTTGGGCATTCGACTTCCAGAGCTGACGGATGTTTGGCTCGGTGGTTCGGAGAGACCTGCCTCTCCGGTTGCTCTGCAGAGATTTCTCTGCTCATCCTGCTCCTGCTCTGATGTGACTCCGGGTTTAGTTGCACCTGTCGGCTTTGATCTCCCCGAGCGTCAGTTTTGATTGGTTCTTCAGTGCAGTCCGAGGACAGGCAAAGCTTCTCTAGCTGCACTCTGATGGGGGCGCCTCTCCTCTGATGAGGTCTGGACCTACCCCCTCTTCTTGGCCCCCTCACGTGGTTCTGACCCTGACGCCTCTGACCCGGAGTGTCTCCACACTGAGGCAGTCCAGGAACAACTTGCTCCACCTGGACACCAGCCTCGTTAGAGGAGGGGGGCCCTGGGAGGCCAGGAGAAACATCAACCTCCAGGTTTTCATTTTCAGCCACAGGTGGAGTCTGCAGGAGCCAACACACACATCGTAACGTGACACTGAGTACAAACAGAGTACTATTTTTATTTTTAAAAGAAGAAAAAATCTTTAAGAGCAAAGACTGGAAGGAGCACCTGAAACATCAAGAGAACTCACGAGTCACGATCATCTTGAAAAATCCTCCAAATACATGAAGATTTGACTAATTACTGCTGTGAATCACCAATGACCAACAGTTTTCACACCTTCTCTGTTCCAAACCGTCCCGTTTGCTCTGACTTCTAATCAGCAGGGGTTCATCCACAGAGCTGCAGCCCAAAGGAGGCATTGAGTTTCAACCATTTAAAGACTCAGCTACATCTACATGGACACAGAAACTCCCCCACCAGGCCAGTGTTTGGCTATAGCATCGTCATCATCATCATCATCATCATCATCATCATCACACGCTCGTTTTATTGCACATCCCTGACTAGGTTTGCTAAACTTTAACTTGAATGGCAAAAGAATCAGAACAAAACCATCTGAGCGTGGGTGAGCGTCACAAATACGTTCAAAAGATCCTTTTAAGAGGAAAAAAAATCAAGTCTAACTAATGGAAGCAGATTTTTACCACTGCAATGATGAAAATACATCCCTATGTGATGGATCAGTCAAACGTTATCTATCTTATACTTGCACTGGCAGAAATAGGCTTCCCTACACAAAGGTCAGCTACCCTAAAGCTGGGCGGACACTGTGTGACTTTTCCACTCATAGCACGCAGCTTCAGCTCAAACTGTACGACTTCCTTGCAGGGCAGATCTCACGAGTCATGCGCTCACACTGCACGTCTGGTAGCAACACGTCGGCCCTAAAAATATGCTAAAAATAGCAGTTTTTACTCAACACGTCAGACTTTTTTGTCTTGTTTTGCCTGTTGTCCTTCGGGAGTGCTGCAGGAGGACACACAGGGATTTATGGGGGTTGGATGAGGAAAACGAAATAAAGTAAATCTGTGTTTTGTGATCAGTTTAATTTGACATGAACACGACAAACCACCTAGTTTCACAATCCTTGTGAGTAAAAAAACGAGTAGAAACAAAAACGAAC
Source organism: Nothobranchius furzeri (assembly GCF_043380555.1). Taxonomy (NCBI): domain Eukaryota; kingdom Metazoa; phylum Chordata; class Actinopteri; order Cyprinodontiformes; family Nothobranchiidae; genus Nothobranchius; species Nothobranchius furzeri. The sequence continues at coordinate 17,479,450 of NC_091745.1, forward strand.
AGCGTGTGTTATAGGGAAATAGCGAGCGGTGTTGATGCAGGATTGCGTATGCGCCGTGAGCGGTTCTGATACTTTTTGGGTCGCAGCCGCTCGCAGCGCCGCTTCAGCAGTGCGATACCCTCACGAGGGACGAGCGAAATATTAAACACACCAGAAGTCCGTGCAAGCTCACGATTGCTGATCGGTAGCTGGTCACGTGGTGTTAATCGCCTCTCGACGCTACACGACGCTCGGCGCAAAACTCGCCCCGATCTCGTGGATTCTCGCATGAGTGGAAAATCGGCTCAAAAAAGTGAAAAGGTCACACAGTGTACGCCCGGCTTAACATTCTTTTGAGTCCGACTTCATTCTTACCTCGTGGATATGAATCAAAAAGCGATTTGACTCCACCTCAGGGTCGATGATCCCACCTTTAGATCTTTGTTTCTCCAACAGCTTCTGGAGCTCACGCCACTTCTGCTGAAAGTCTGACCCGACCGCTGCCTCGTCGAGCTGAGAGGAGAAGCCTGTTAGGTTTCTGTCACTGATGAGGGGCACGTCAGGTCTGTAAATCAGAGTTTTACCTCAGGCAGCTGTGGTGCAGGAGATGACAACAGCTGATCGATGTCATACATGAGAGGCTCTCGGCACACCGGGCACAGCACAGTCAGCTCCTGTCAGACAATCAGAGTAAGGACTCAGGAGACCTTGGACTTTGGTTGGCGTGTGCCGATTTGTGACCTGATGGTCGGTTTTGTCCCTGGTCTTGTCCTCCTCCAGCTCCCTCCTCCTCTGGCGGAGCTCCCTCTCAGAGTGACTGGCGTAGCGGCCGAGACAGTGAGAGTGGAAGTAGTGATAGCAGCTCGTCTTGGTGAACGCCTCGCCCTCCTGAGGGAGCACAATTCATGAAGAGTGTTTATAACCGACTGTTAAATCTTTGGATTAAAGTTCAGACGCCAAACGAACAGCACAGATCAGAGCAAATGGTCATGACAGGCGGGCAGATGGGAAACAGCTTACCTTAAAATCATACAGGCAGATGACGCAGTTTCCATGAGGAATGTTGCTTTCAGTCAGGATCTCTTTTGCTTTCTGAAGGAGAAAAACAGTGAAGAAAATCAGTGAACAGAGAACACGGAGTATTATATAACAGGTGGATTCATGTTCTGACCTCGATGAGCTGGTATAAGACTGGTGAACCGAGCCACGACTCAGCCTCCAGCTGAAGACATTTTTGGACGCTGAGCAGAAAAACTCAGATTTGTAAAAGATTTTAAGCAGAATGTGGGCAGTTTCTTTGGAATGAAGCTGTGAATAAAACATCGTGTTACCTGCTGAGTATATCGTCAGAAAGCCCACGGGGGTTACGGATGGAGATGACAGGAGATGATGAGGGGTACTGAACCAACAGAGACAGCAGAGTGAGTCAGATCCAGTTAGAGAGAGAACAATGAAATAATGACTTTGTTAGTCTGGAGCAGGCTGTAGCCTGTTGTAATCTAAAGGGCACGAGTCATAAAATGTCGTGTAATAATATTATACAAGACAAACACCGAAGGTTATGTTTGCCCCTAGAGAGGCACTAGCTTCTGAAGCCAAGACATGTGCTTAGTTTGTTTTCCAAAACAAATATCACATTTTTTGGTTTATTATTAAAAATGTGTATGATCTACGTCTGCACTAACCGTTGTCTGTGCACACACATGAGGTAACCTCGGACATACCTGCTGATTGAGGGTCAAAGTCAGAGTGAGTCGGACAAACTGAGACACAGAGTCCTCCGCCGTGGATGGGTACAGAACCAGACTCACCTCCCAGCTCCTGTAGCAAAAACACAACAGCAGACACACGAAGGTAGTTAAAGCCCCACCAAATTAAAATATGTTTCTAGACATTTCTGCTTAGGACCAAATGAGAACCACTATTGTCTACTCAGTTTAATGAATACACTGGCTGCACTTTCCAATTCATCACTCAGTCATTTCCTGGAAAAATAGATACTATTATGTTTGTTTTGATTGCTAATAATTTTTTATACAGATGCATTTAATTCTGGTTGACTGTCATTAAATTAAACCCATGGTAAGAGTTAAAAAATATATATACATATATATAACATAATCAGCTGAGTTTTTTCCCATCAAATAGATTTGGGAGACATTCTTATCCCTTTGTTGCAAATATTTAACGTCTTCATATCATTATTTGCTCACATATAACCCAACCAGTGATTTATAACACAAAGATGTTCTGAAATGAGCAGATTTACCCCTCGTCCCTTCTGTCCACCTTCAGCTCGTCCAGATAGATGGACTGCAGAACCTCGATCTCAGACTGAACACTGTAAACAAAAACGGTTTTCGGCTTATTTACTGTTTTTAGCCTGGCCCTTTTGACGTAACCTGTTAGCTTCCCCTTCAGCTAGCTACAACACCTACGACATTTCATCCGATTGTACCGAGAACAGCAAACCTTAATGTGCGGGAGCGTGCGGGTAAAATTCAAAGCGTGTCATGAATATTTTGAAGGAATTTTTGCCATATCAACAAACTCACTCGTACTCGGTTGCCATGATGATGTCTCTGCTGCTAGCTGCTGCTAAGGCGGATACGGTTTTCACACAACCTGTCAAAATAAGAGACACGACGGCGTTTAAAAGACATGTCATGATCCAGTTTTTAAAAATGTTTATTTATTTATTTATTATTTATAGCTGTATTTGTGTGCATTAAGCATCTATGGTCTAAGGAGCTTTGTCTTCAAGCAACTCAAAGAAGTCCAGACGCTTTTCTTTCAAAGCTCCTTAGACTACAATGACCTGGATGACTGAGAACCTTCACAGACATTAAGCATCTATATTACTCTCTAAGATATGTCGAAATATTTATTGATATTAACATCCGTTTCGAAAGATTTTATTTAAATTTTATACAAAAATAAGTACAGTTTCATAACATTTGGCCTTTACTGACACCTGGTGGAGTTTGTATAAGCAATTTTGAAATGTTTTATTTTGTAGTTCAGTTCTGTCAACTTGTGTCTGTGGCCGGCTGTAGTGATTATTCTAACCGCTAGAGGGGGCGAGTAAACATTAAAACCGATTCAAACTCAACAAATACTTTTTACGGACGGTACCTGCAGGGGGCAGTGTCCACCCCTGTAGCATGTAAGTGATAAAAAAAAGTAGAAGAAGTCAACCCGCCATACCATGTTCATATCTGTATTGTAAATTACTATTTGCTTGAATGGAAAAGTTATTATTTAGTAAACTCGTTGAAACACGGTTGAGACACGGGGCATGCTTTTTACACATAGCGCCGCGGTAAGACAAGACATGCTGAGGTTTAAATGCTGAATCTACAGGAGCCGGTTCGGCATTTGTGAAGAAAGTGTCATAAAATGGAGGAAATGATGATGGAATCGGATTCGGTGGAAATGTCTGAGCCCGGAGCGCTCCAGGGGCTCGCTGAGGCGTGGGAATCCGTGACTGCAGCTTTGGTGAGTGGGTCAGAGCCTCGGACACGAGCAACCAAACACTGAATGAAGTGCTGTCACAAGACTCCATTCGTAAATCACACGATTGAATGATGTTTTGGATTTTACATTGGTTTATTAAGGGCTAGACACAAAACTGGCGTTATAAATAGTCAGCAGGAGTATTCGGTGGATTTCGGCTTACATTTGTTGACGTCATCGTGTTTACTGACAACTTTACTCCATGCAAAGAAAAATGGGTTGACTACTAACAACTCAATATTCATAAGTTTGAGTCAGCCATTTAGTTAAAAACAAACACAAATGACATGTCGAAAAAGGCTTATATTAAACACCTATATTATAATAAAATGTGTATTTTATGTTGGAAATGATTTTGCTCTTTTACTCAGTTCTGATTCCATCTCTCATCCATTCCTACATTAACCACCTGCCCCTGAATACCAGACATCCAGCAGCCCTTTTCTGGTTGGAGATGATTCTGTGGTGGATTTCATACCACCATTCTGTTTGGGTCCTTCTCTAGGTGTCTTCTGGATGCCCGGTGTCTGACCAGAGCCTCTCTGACTCCTTGCTTCTGCTCTGCAGTCATGGTTTGGGCCGACTGCTCGGGATCTGGCTGCTGGAAACTTTGCAGATGCGCCTGTCGTCCTCGGTGGTTCCAGAGTTCTGGTCTTGCCTGAAACAGCCGGAGAACGAGCTGGAGGAAAAAGATCGAGCATGGGTTCTCCTCACTGCTTTTAGGACTCTGTTGGACCGCCTGGAACCTTTTCTGAGCAAGTAGAACAAATACAGTAGTGATGACCTTGTCCTTGAATCTTTAAGATTTTATTCCAACTTCTAAAGTTGTTTGGATTTTTTTTGCTTTCCAGACTTTCACTATATTATTTTGTGGATAAAACCAAAGAGGAACAGGTAATTAGTTTCCCATCTCCCTCCATGCAGGTGGTTTGGAGAAGCTTGGGGCGTGGCAGGATGAGGGTCGTGGTGGTCTGTGTGGTCCAGGTCCCAGTGGCCTCCAGGAGCGAGCCTTCACCACCATCAGAGCCCTCCTGCTGTTCTCTCCTCCCCCCATTCTGCAGGAGCGAGTGCTGGAGTTTTACAGCAGGACTTTCTCCGTCTACATGAAACTGGAGGGCAGCGATGAGGATGTGGCCGAGGCTCCAGACAGCCCCAGTGGAGGGTCCTGCCCAGGGTGTGGGGTCCCGGTCCTGAGGTGCTGGTGTCAGGAGGCCCTGGAGCAGCTGCAGGAGCTCAGCCACATACTGTGAGAGGATCTCACTGCTGATTGTTTCTGCTGTTGCTTCGTCCGGATGAATGTTTGATCAGCTGTTTGTGTTTGTAGACTGAAGCTACAGCTGCTGGAGTGGGTCAGCTCAGAGGCCATCACCTGCATCCTCCACAAGCTCATCGAGCAGCGGATGGAGCAGCATTGCCGGGGCGAGTACGAGCGCTCCTTCTTGCTGGACTTCCAGGAGGTAAAACCCCTTTTCCACCGTTTCCTCTCCTGTCTTCATGTTCTGACGCTCTTCTGTCCCTGCAGTGGCTGGAGCTGGTTCTTGGCTGGCTGAGCAAAGTGTTCGCCAGTGAGGTGGACGGAGCCACTCCTGTTCCTGCTGCTCCCAGTGGTCCCATTCAGTCCAGCATCCAGGGCACCCAGCCTGCCAGCTCCATCATGAAGCAGTGGAGATGCCACATGCATCAGTTCTTCTGCAGGATCTACGTCAACATGAGGATCGAAGAGCTCTTCAGCATCATCCGAGGTGAGACCTGAGGAGAGGAGGTCATGTTTTATCTTCATTATGTGGCTGATGCAGTGATGGTTTGTTTGTGTTTATAAATAAGGTCAGAACGTTAAACCTGCTTTCTGAGGCTTTGTGTTTAACGTTATCAGAGATCTTCTGTGTTTCATCAGAGCAACAAGCAACCATCTGGTCATTTAGAGATAATTTAAAATGTTTAAATTTTTATTGTTTTAAATTAAAGGGACTGTACGGAAGTGTGACAGCCAAAACATGTATAGAAATAATAAATGTCTTCTTCATACATTCTCCTGCAATGCCCTGGTCCTGTAGAATGAGCCCTGGCATTTTTACTGTGATTGCCTGTTTTTCTGTAAAATCACAGAAAAAGAGAGATGCTCGGGTCGAGCAGGCTGCTTCATGCGCGTTCACGCTCAGGCATAGCCCGTAGCATTTGCTATCCGTAGCTTTAGCAGCAGAGAGAGAGGCAGTGCCAACTTCCTAACGCCTAGTAACAAACCTAGCTATATTTCTGAGGACCCTTAGCTACTTTCTGTAGAACTTTCTTCTAGATATTTCCTGCAAATTAGCAACAAAATAGCCATTTTCGCTTCGAACCGTTCTTTGAACGTTTCAGCTGTCATCAAGGATATAAAAGTTATAGATACTGTGAATGTTACTAGAGTGTAGCTCACCTTGTAAGATGTCTGACTCTCATGCAGAAGACCCGGGTTAGATTCTGGATGTGAACATAGTTTATTTAGAGTTTATTTTTTACATTAATGGTATATTTTTTACAGTAAGATGCCCAAATTTGTATTTGAGACTCGCCGAACGGCATTGAATTCACAGATAAAAAAGATGTGGGTTCAACTTTCATTTTGGAACAATTTTTCAAGCAAGGAAAGGGAATGATCTGAGCATGCAGGAGGACTGACCCATCATAAACCTTTGTCGGCTGTGCTGAAGAGAAAGGTACAGAACCACATTATTTAATTAATTAGCTGCACGTTCTTCTGTCCTCACACACACACACACACACACACACACACACACACACACACACACACACACACACACACACACACACACAAAAGGGACTGTCTCAGCTGTTATTTTCGTTAAGGAGTGTGCACGTACAGCATGCGCGCCTCGTGCACGAGTCTACTATTGAAGCTGCCGTTATGCTTTTGGCCTGAGGGGGCAATCGCGAGCATAAAAATTAAAAACTCCGTCAAGTCCCTTTAAGAAACAAAAATTGGAATAAAAATCTTTATTACCAGGATATTTCCTTTCAGTTGTGATCAGAATAAATTCAAAATATTAATTTAAGACTTCATGATCTAATTTATTATTTGTCCTTAAATCTGCTTCCTACAATCTACTTTTATGATGAAGAAGAATCTGACATTTTCAGTTTCTGGCTTGTTCACGTCTGAAAAACAAAACCCGTGTGAGGTTTCTGGTTCAGCACAGAGAGACGGGACGGATGAGATCTCAGAAATGTAACCTAGATTCTGTCTGAGACCTAAAACTGGTTCTGAGACGATGATCGTTCTCTGTCTGTGTCTCGGGTTTTAAACTAAACCAGGAGTTTGTTTTTATTTATTGTTTGTGTCTGAAAATTTTCATTTCTCTGTCCTTTTCTGTTTAATAGAAACAACCCAAAGATTCAGTAAAGTTCTGTCATCAAAGCTGACCTCAGGCTGGAAATGGGTCAGATTTATTCCCCTGTGGTAAATCATGTTCTCTCCTTGGTTTCTGTTTCCCAGATTTTCCGGAATCTAAAGCTGCCATCGAGGATCTGAAGTTCTGCTTGGAGCGAACCAACCAGAGGCAGCAGCTCCTCGTGTCGTTGAAATCAGCCTTTGAAAGCCGCCTGCTGCACCCAGGTCTGTGTCAGTGTGAAGGACATCGACTGAACTCTGAGATCAAACTGCAAAGTTCACGTTGGGTTAAAATAAAAGACTAAAAATGCACCAAAACCAAAGTGGTAAAAAATAAAAGGCATTAAAATGCTGAAAAAGAAGCTTTTCTGAATAGAAGGTAAAAAACTGACCGGTTTAGATTTCTAAAACTGGCTGTTTATTAACAAACAAGTGGAGAGCTAAAAGCATTTCTTTGTTCCCGTCAGAGAAACGTTTCCTTTTTATCAAGCCCACGTGTTTTATGTGGAATCTGTTTGTTCTTCCAGGCGTTCACACGGCCGACATTCTCACCGTTTACATCTCAGCCATCAAAGCTCTCCGAGAGCTGGACCCGTCCATGGTGATCCTGCAGGTGGCCTGCCAGCCCATCCGTAAATACCTCAGGTAGGTCCGGTTCTTCCAGCGCTGCTTTAGTCTACCATCACCACTTGGAACAGTTCAACCTTCTGATGAAATACTTCTGATAGAACAACACAGATCTTGTTATAAATTGTTCGTTCTTTAATAAAAGTCTTTTTTTTTTCACTACACCCACTGTGTTCTTCTGATTCACATTTTAATTTACACTTTGGAGGTTTTTTTTTCAACTATATTTTCATTTATTGACATTAAAATAAAAATACAAAACTAAATTGCTAAAAGCCAAAATGAAAAAGGGGACAGAAAGAAGAAAAACGTATGTTATCTGCCCCTTTTAACTAAAATAGCAATAATACAAATGAAACAATCATATGATTCTTAAAAAAATATGAACAATATAGTTTCTGGACTGGTTGGCCGACACAACCTCAACCCATGAACCGAAAAAAAAGAGAAAAAACAAGTTGCACAGAAAGAAGCACAAAGTTATACGCATATATACCTACATATATACTTACATATATACACATATATACTTACATATATACACATATATACCTACATATATACTTACATATATACACATATATACCTACATATATACTTGCATATATACACATATATACCTACATATATACTTACATATATACACATATATACTTACATATATACACATATATACTTACATGTATACACATATAGACTTACATATATACACATATATACCTACATATATACACATATACACCTACATATATACACATATATACTTACATATATACACATATACACCTACATATATACACATATTCACCTACATATATACACATATAGACTTACATATATACCTACATATATACACATATATACTTACATATATACACCTACATATATACACATATATACTTACAGTACATATATACACATACATATATATACACATATATACACATACATATATATACACATATATACATACATATATACACATATATACCTACATATACACATATATACCTACATATACACACATATATACCTACATATATACACATATATACCTACATATATACACATATATACCTACATATATACCTACATATATACACATATATACCTACATATATACTTACATATATACACATATATACTTACATGTATACACATATAGACTTACATATATACACATATATACCTACATGTATACACATATATACTTACATATATACACATATACACCTACATATATACACATATATACTTACATATATACACATATATACTTACATATATACACATATATACTTACATATATACACATATACACCTACATATATACACATATAACCCTACATATATACACATATAGACTTACTTATATACACCTACATATATACACATATATACCTACATATATACTTACATATATACACATATATACCTACATATATACACATATATGCTTACATATATACACATATATACTTACATATATACACATATATACTTACATATATACACATATATACTTACATGTATACACATATAGACTTACATATATACACATATATACCTACATGTATACACATATATACTTACATATATACACATATACACCTTACATATATACACATATATACTTACATATATACACATATATACTTACATATATACACATATACACCTACATATATACACATATACACCTACATATATACACATATAGACTTACATACCTACATATATACACATATATACTTACAGTACATATATACACATACATATATATACACATATATACACATACATATATATACACATATATTCATACATATATACACATATATACCTACATATACACACATATATACCTACATATATACACATATATACCTACATATATACACATATATACCTACATATATACTTACATATATACATACATATATACACATATATACCTACATATATACCGTAAATCCTCTAATACAGGCCCGGGCCTGTATTTGACTCAAGCTCATCAAGCTCCAGGCCTTTGTTGGAAGGAGGGCCAGTATTAGAGGCAGGCCTCTATTTCTATTTGAGCAAAATGAACTAATGGTTCGTTGGAGTTTTTGACAATTAATATTGTGCCCACGTTTTCAAAGTTAAACACATTTCTTTTAACAACGGTAGTTTCTGCTTCAGCCCTCTCCCCCCTCCCCCTGCGCAGCGGCTGCAAACTCACTGATGCGCCTGCAGCCTCTCGGAGTTCCTGCTGCTCTAAACATTAAAATAATTAATTCATTTTCTGTTCCTCACTTCTGATTACCTTCAATGGTGTCTGTTTGTTGCAACCACCAGGTACAAAAACTAACTTGTTTTTATTTGACTATTTTTTTGTCCTGCCTGTTTATTATCTTCCTGCATCTCCTCTCAATCCTAAAGAGAAACTGCTACCTGGGTTCATATATATTCACCTTATGAGTTACCTTTGAACTGCAGTTCTAAAAGATCTACCGACCGCAAAAACAGCAGAGTGCTCGCTGCTTGCCGGCCGCATCAGTGATCGGTGCGTCACCGGATGACAAGTTGATGCGCCCCGCTCCACAGCGAAACGCATCAGGCGCAAATAAAAGACAGAAAACATCAAAGGAAATGAACCGACATGAACGATCGCGTGTTAAATAATTTGGCAACACCTGATTGTTACTGTGGCTGTGCTCAGGAGGCAGATTACCGACCTCAAAAACAGCGGAGCGCTCCCTGCTTGGCGGCCGCATCAGTGATCGGTGCGTCAGAGGACAAGGTGATGTGCCCCGCTCCACAGCAGCGAAACACATCAGGCGCAAATAAAAGACAGAAAACATTAAAGGAAATGAACCGACATGAACGATCGCGTGTCAGTACCGACGCTCTGGCACAGCTCGTTGCCCCCCCCCCCGAGCGCAGGAGCTTGTCACCTGCTGATAGCAGGCTGCTGTCTTTTCCGAGGGCTGCATCTTGCCGGTCATTATCACGTGACAGCGACTAGTCGACGACAGGCATAAAAAGTCACTATAGTGAAGTAGACTAGTTCATACAACCCCTAGTGCTCCCCAGTGTTCTGCAGCGCACGTTCTCTTTGAACTTGATATCAAATTTTCGCCTCCTCTTCATTTCCGCACAGTTAAAGTTACCCTCGCGGTCTATCACTGGCAAATCAAAAGTGAGACGATGACACAACCGCCCCCCGTACTTGCTTGTTACCACATTCCACCTGGCCACAATAAGAGACCGGCCATTATTCACCTCCGCCGACTCCGACACCGGCCAAAATTGGAGACCCGGCCTTTAATTGAATACCGGCCTGTATTAGAGGATTTACGGTATACACATACATATATACCTACATATATACACATACATATATACACATACATATATACATATATACACATACATATATACACATACATACCTACATATAAACACATACATACCTACATATATACACATATATACCTACATATATACATACATATGTACACATATATACATACATATGTACACATATATACCTAAATATGTACACATATATACCTAAATATGTACACATATATACCTAAATATATACGCATATATACCTACATATATACGCATGTATACCTACATATATACGCATATATACCTACATATATACGCATGTATACCTAAATATATACACATATATACCTACATATATACGCATGTATACCTAAATATATACACATATATACCTACATATATACGCATATATACCTACATATATACGCATATATACCTACATATATACACTTATATACCTACATATATACACTTATATACCTACATATATACATACATATATACACATATATACATACATATGTACACATATATACCTACATATTATATACACATATATACACATATGCATACACAGACTTGTTTCCTTTTCCCTTTTTTTCTTTCACCCCCCCATCCCCCCTCCCCTCACGCGTTTATGTAACAGATCTATAAAAGTGAATCATTTCATTTTTTATCTCTTTTTTTTTTGAAAGTCAATATTGTTTTTGCATTCTTGATTTCAGTATTTAATTTATTCCACATTTTAACTCCATATATGGACACACAATGTTCCTTTATGGGTATCCTATGTGTAGGTATATTAAATAATTCATGTCCTTTTAAATCATATTTACTATGTCTCTTTGTAAATCTTTTGATTAAACCTGCAGGTGCGTAACCTCTGTTTGCATTATACATCAATTTTAAATATTGTAGTCCACCAGATCATAGAATTTTAGTGTTTTTAATTTTATAAATAATGGATTGGACGGATCTCTGTAGTTGCCCCTTGTGATTATTCTTATTGCTGTTTTCTGTAAGATGTAAATGGAATTTGTGTAAGTTTTATATGTTGTTCCCCAGATTTCAATGCAGTAGTTCAGGTACGGTACGATCAGTGAGTTATATGACAAATATAGGGAATTATTATCAAGTAACCATTTTGCTCTATGTAACAGTGCAATAGTTTTAGATATTTTAGTTTTGACACTGTTTATATGCAGCTTCCAAGACATTATTTCATCAATGATGACTCCCAGATACTTGACTACTTTAACTCTTTTAATATTAATCTCATCTATATTTAATAACATTTTATCATTTGAATATCATAAAACATGATTTATCACTGTTTAATGATAGTTTGTTCCATCGTTTTAGAAGTTCCCAGACGATGTTCAGAAAGTTCTGACTCTCAGATTGTTCATAAACACATTCCTATGATCCACCAGCGCCTACATCATCTCTGACAACAGGAACCAGAGTTTACTAGAAGCTATTGAATTGTGGATGCGGTGAAATGAGGAAGCTGCTGCATTTCTTCGTGGTGTTTCAGGACTCGAGACGACACGGTGAGACAGATCGTTGCTGGGCTCACAGGAGACGCTGAAGGCTGCGCCGATCTGGCCTCCGAGCTGTCCCGAGGAGACCCCGTCACTCTGGAGATGCAGGACAGCGATGATGACGGCAACGACCCTGAAGACTGGACTCCAGACCCGACCGATGCTGTGCACGGTCAGTGAAATCATCGTGCCAATGTGTGCACGTGTGTGCGCGTGTCCACTTCACACAAGTTTTCTCTGTTTTTAGATAAGATGGGTTCGAATCGTCGCTCATCTGACATCATCAGCCTGCTAGTCAGCATCTACGGCAGTAAGGACATCTTCATCGATGAGTACCGAGCCGTGCTGGCTGACCGGCTGCTGCACCAACTCAATTACAACACCGCCCGGTACCGCCCGACACACAGCCTTAATGTTCTACCTGAGGGACGCTGTCCCAAACCTTTGCCTCTGAACTGTTTTTACCCTTTGGACAACAGCCAGACCTCTAACCTCTGAACTTTCCATCTCTGTGGGACATTTTTCCAGGGAGATCCGTAACGTGGAGCTGCTGAAGCTGCGGTTCGGAGAGTCCCACATGCACCTCTGCGAAGTCATGCTGAAGGTAACCAGACGGCAGTTTTTATTCTCACGGTGACAGCTCGCCCTGGTGTCTCAGTGTCTCCGTTGTGATGCTGCAGGACATGGCTGACTCTCGTAGGATCAACAGTCACATCCGTGAAGAAGAGTCGAGGCTGAGCGAAGAGGAGCAGCTGCCGCTCAGTCTGTCAGCCATCATCCTGTCGTCAGAGTTCTGGCCAACGCTGAAGGAGGAGAAGCTGGAGCTCCCTGCTGTCGTCTGTCAGGCCATGGAGGCGTACACACACAGCTACGAGAAGCTCAAGGTGCGTTCGCCAGCAGGTTTTCGGTTTAAATTCCACTCCTGTTATATTCCTGTTCCTGGAGGATTTAGGAAGTCTGTGGTCGGGTTTTATGTTGGTCGTCTGTGATTTCAGGCCATGAGGACTCTGAGCTGGAAGCCTCACCTCGGTTCTGTCACTCTGGATGTGGAGCTGGAGGACCGGGTCCTATCCCACCTCACGGTGTCGCCGATCCACGCGGCCATCATCTTGCACTTCCAGGAGAAAAGTAGGGTTTTAAATTCCCCGCTCAGCTAATGTTTCCTTTTGTTACATTTGAGCCTAAAACCCGTTCTCTGGTTCTGGTTTCTCCATGGTCACCTCGTCCTCCGGATGCTAAATCCCGTCACTGAATTAGTCCTTTTGTCTCCCGTTAGGCTCTTGGACCCTGGAGGAGCTGAGCGTGAAGCTGGGCGCCCCGAAGGAGCTGGTCCACAGGAAGCTGGCCATGTGGCAGCAGCATGGAGTTCTGAAGGAGGAAGCAGGAGGGCGGTACTGTGTCCTGGAGACCCGCTCATCTAGAGAGAAACTGGACCGAGGCGTGATGCTGATCGACAGCGACGAGGAGAGAGACTCCAACACCACCACCCAGTCTGAACAGAGAGAGGAGAAGCTGCAGGTCTGCTTCTACCTGCTTCTTCTTTTTATTCACTTATTTTTCCCAACATTTTCCTGCCTTTTATCTCTTCTTTGCCTCTTCTAGGTTTTCTGATCCTTCCATTTCATTTTTTCTCATTCTAATCTGTTCTCTGTCTCTCTTCTTGATTTTTTTCTTCTTCTTCCCGCTCTAATTTTTAACTTTCAGGATTTCTGTTTAAGCAGGTTCACTGAAAGCTGAAACCCCTATGATCCGCATTAGCTCAAACCTTCCATGATGATGAAAACACACACCCTGACAGATCTACATCACACTGACACCTAACATTCATGGACTCGCCCATCTTGGCTTGTAGTGGGAAGGCTGTTGCTTAGCAGGTTTAGCGTCCAGGAAACAGCAGAGAATGCCCCGGCTAGTAGAAGCTAACCATTAGTGTTAGCAACTCCACCACACATCAGAACTCCTCCAGGCTTGTGTTATATGTGAAGGTAAGGCCTCAGTGTTGCAGAGCAAACAGATTCAGTAGTAGAGTCATGCTGTTAGCCAATCAGAGGTGAGATGTTTAAATATCAGTAAATAAGACTCTAAATCCTGTCGTCTGAAGCTATTTTCTCCTTAAAGTGAGGGTCAAGACTTGGGTGGGGACATATTTCATCCACACTTCCTGTTAGGAAAACGCTTCTGAAAGCCACACTGAGGCTGTGGTAGACCGCACCCCCCTCAACCCTCGCGTGTGCTGTCGGAGATTCTCAATCTTAAAACTAGCTGTTAGCGAGACTTCCGGGTATGGCGGCGAAGCGAGTGGAAGCATAGTCAGGAGCTCAGCGAGGGTCCAGCATTTCCCCATTTTTTCAACTACGGATAACATCAGACTTCGATAAATATATATGGGGAAATACAAAACTAAAAAGATACAAACCACAGAAAGGAAAACCGACGAAGAGAAGGACGGAATGGCGACGAGGGAAGGGAATGAAGACGCCCAAAACACGATGGCCACGCTTCAAGCTAGCATGGAGGCTATCCGGGAGGAAATCATGGCTAGCCACGTAGATATGAAAAAACACTTCAGCGAAGCTTGGGAGACGATGAGAGTTGACATGAAGCAAGAGCTGGGGAGTTTTAAGGACGAGATCAACAAGAAGATGGATGAGGTGGGGGCCAACTTAAAAAGCGCGGAGATGAGAGTGGAAGAAATGGAGCAAAGAGTGGGAGAGGTGGAAGAGTGGAGCGCTAATGCTAAAGATGTGCTCCTTCGGACCGTAGAGGAACAACAGCGAATGCTGGCCAAGCTAACTGATCTGGAGACCCGGTCACGGAGGAACAACCTTCGTATATTTGGAATACCAGAGGACCGGGAAGCTGACAACCCGACTGAATATGTGGAGAAGCTCTTAAAGACTGAACTAGGTATGCAGAATGCAGAGTTGGGGATACAACGATGCCACAGATCACTCGGGCAGAAGCCTCCTGCACACGTGCCCCCCAGATCCATGATTGTGTGTTTCCTTGAATATAACATTAAAGAGCAAGTGCTGAAGAAGGCATGGTTGAAGAAAGATATACGAATAGAAGGACATCGGATTTACATGGATCATGACTACCCGATAGAAATCATCCAGAAACGAAAAGAATATGCCCCGTTACGAAAAATACTGAAAGAAAAAGGCATAAGATTCCAGACACCCGCCCCAGCAAGGCTCCGTGTCTTCTACAAAGATGGTCCAGTTACCTACACGAATGTGACATCAGCAAAGCTAGATCTTCAGAGGAAGGGCCTGCTGAAAGGAGGAGAAGATGAGGGATCTGGAGAACCGTCCAGCAGGGGACCAGCTCAAGGGACGAACGGAACTCCAGCAAAGCCAAAAGACAATTCGTGGACGGTCAGCGGACGAGAGCGAGGACGGGGAAGAGGCGTGGATGTTCAGGGGGCTCGGGAAAAACGTACACGTTTTCACCACCCATCCCAACTGAGAGACTGAAACTGGTTAAGAGGTTGTGAGTAAACATTCCGTTTAAGGTTGATTAACATAGGCAAAGAAACACTGTTTGAGGGAGTGAAGATAAATAATATTTAATTTTAAGATGCAGACTAGGATTGTAATCGTGTTCACTTATCAGTAGACAGCTGTGGTTTGACGAAAATTAATAATTGGACCGCTGGACGGAGAAGAAGAGAGTGCATTGTCACCATCTACAGGGAGACAGGATGGTACCAGAGCAGACGTCACACTCCCTTGAGGGGCCCTCTACAGAGAGAATTCCCCTCATAGTTTTAGAAGTGAATTTCTTACTTCTTTCATGGAAGTCATGTTCAAATGTATGTTTAGTTGTTGTTCGTTATGGCACAGGTTGTTGTTGTTTTTTTACGGGTCGGGTTGATCAGTGCAGGGAGAGCCTATTTTGTAAATGTTGTTTTAAGAGAACACCATGTCATTTCAGGAATATAACATTGTATCATTAAACGTCAACGGGCTCCATAACCCCATTAAGAGGAAAAAGTGGCTACTAAGATGAGAAGGGAAAAACAAGATATAGTTTTTTGGCAGGAGACACACCTAAACAATAAGGAACATGAGAAATTAAAATGTTTGGGGTTCAAACAAATATACTACTCATCATATGGACAGAGACGTGCAAGGGGAGTGGCAATATTGATTGGAAATAAGACTAACTTTCAGTTAACTCAACAAATAGGGGACAGAAAAGGGCGATATGTTATGGTAGTGGGGCAAATTGATCATAAACCAGTGACTCTACTAAATGTTTACAGGCCGCCAGGCAATGATCAAGAATTTATTAAGAGATTATTTAATCTGATGGAGGAACACACTAAAGGAACCCTAATCTGTGGGGGGGATTGGAACGTACAACTACAGCCCCATTTAGACACCAACAATAAGACTAAAAGGATGAATCCGGAAACAAAAACAGTTAAAAAACTTCTTCAAGAAGGAAACATGATAGATGTCTGGAGGGAGCTGCATCCCAAGGAAAGGAGTTACACTTTTTTCTCATTTCCCCATAGAAAGTACTCCAGATTGGATTATTTCTTTATGACTAACACCGATAGACATAGAATCCTCAGATGTAAAATAGGAGTAAGAGATATATCAGACCACGCAGGGATCTACCTATCTATACATCTAGAGACTGAAATAAAACAAACTAGCTGGAAGTTGAACACAAGCTTGTTAAATGATCCCCAATGTATACAATTCATAAATGACGAGTATAAAAGCTATTGTGAACTAAATAATAATGAAGAGGTATCCCCTAGTATTGTATGGGATGCATCGAAGGCAGTAATAAGAGGAAAATTGATCATGTGGTCCTCGAACAAAAAGAAAGAGAAACATAAACAAATGAGTTATTAGCCAAATTAAAGAACTTAGAGACTAAGCACGCCACCGTTAAGGATCTACGAATATTGGAAGAGATTAATTTAACAACACGGGAATTAAATGATATATATGACAGACAGGAGGAATTAAAAGCTAGATTTGTCAAGCAAAAATACTATGATTATGGCCCTAGGGCAAAGAAATTATTGGCTTGGAGAACTAAAAAACAGAAAGAAGAAAGAGGAATTTATTGTATTAAAGATGAAGAGACTCAAATGCTGTGTTATACTGCTAAAGAGATACAAAACTCATTTGTAAACTATTACAAAACACTATACTCGCAGACCCGAGAGGTCGACCCTCTTCATATTAAGAAATTTTTACATTCTTTGGACCTACCTAACATTGGGAGGGAACAAAATAAAAAACTAATGCAACAGATTACTAAACAAGAACTGGATAAAGCCATTGCAAAGACAAAAACAAATAAAATGCCGGGTACGGATGGTTATACATCAGAATATTACAAAATCTTTAGAGATCTGCTCTCACCACTATTATTGAACTGTTTCAACTAAGTTTTAGAGGGAGGGGAGCCACCACCATCCTGGAGACAGGCAATAATTTCAGTGATCCCGAAGGGGGGTAAGGACAGAAGGCACTGCAGCTCATATCGACCAATTTCAATTTTAAATATGGATTATAGACTTTTCACCTCGATAATAGCAGACAGACTCAAAAATATAATACCTGAAATTATTGATGAGGATCAGACAGGATTTCTCAAGAACAGACAGATTCAAGACAGCGTAAGACGAACCCTACATATATTAGATTATATGAATAAAACCCCAAGCAAGTCAGTTGTCCTGAGCCTGGATGCGGAAAAAGCCTTTGATTCTGTCCGATGGGAATACCTTTTTCTGGCTATGGAACGATTTGGGTTCGTAGATTCTTTCATTCAGATGATTAGGAACCTATACTATCAACCCTCAGCGAGAATAAAAATAAATGGGAGTTTAACTGAAGCGGTAGGACTGGAAAGAGGTTGTCGACAGGGATGCCCGCTCAGCCCAGCCTTATTCGCCTTATTTATTGAACCACTAGCACAAGCCATTAGGGAGGACAACCAAATTAGGGGGATGAGGATAGGGAGGACAGAATACAAGATAGGTCTCTACGCAGACGATGTTCTACTGACTCTCGGGGACCCAGAAAAAAGTCTGCCCAATCTATTGACAAAGATGGAAATGTTTGGCGAACTCTCTGGATATAAAATAAACATCCAAAAAACTCAAGTGATTACATATAATTACACACCTACGGCAAGGATCAAAAACATATCCAGATTTAATTGGAACAATGAAATAATTACATATCTTGGTATTAAGATCCCCAAAACACTGACAGACATCTATGAAATAAATTACTCGCCAATTACAAGGGAGCTAAAAGAAAACATCAAAAGATGGAGCATACTGCCACTTGACTTATATAATAGAATCGACATGATCAAAATGAATATATTGCCTCGACTTCTTTTCCTCTTTCAATCTATACCGGTTCATATACAAGCTAAACAATTTGCACTGTGGAACAGAATGCTCTCGGGATTTATATGGAAGGGCCGCAAACCTAGAGTTAAATACACAACACTACAACTGCCTAGGGAGAAGGGTGGACTTTCCCTCCCAAACTTAGAAAGTTATTTTATAGCAGCACAATTAAGATATTTACTCTATTGTTGTGACCCATTGTATGAGGCAAAATGGAAAGATTTAGATATGACACAATTAAAATTACCACTACAGACAATATTAGGAGATAAAAAATTATATCTGGAAAAGAAAAAAATGTTAAATGAATGGACTAAAACACCTTTAAAGATATGGTTTGACAAATGTGAGAAACATAAATCAGAAACCAACATAAAACAACTTAGATGGGTCACAAGCGATAGGGAATTCTCCCCGGCACAAATAGATGGCCGCTACGTGGCATGGTCGACAAAAGGGATCGGACCATTTTGCTCAATAGCAGGGAGGGATGGACTACATAGTTTTGACAAATTAAGGGACAAATATGGTTTGGAAAACCTGGATTTTTTTAGATATCTCCTGGTCAGGTCTTATTACAACAGTAACATAAAAAACACGGAAGAACAGAGGGACGGCCTAGTTTCCCTTATAAAAGAGGCATATCAAAGTAAGATTAAAAACAAACAAATTGCTAAACTTTATCAGAATCTACAATCACTCAAAGACCAATCAACTAATTATATAAAAAATAAATGGGAAAGGGAAGCACAAATCACCATATCGGATGAAAGCTGGGCAACTATATGTGAAACACAGAGGAAAACTACCAGTTCGGGTTACTGGAGGGAATTCACTTGGAAAATTTTTATCAGGTTCTTTATAACCCCTAAAATAAAATGCAAACAGAGAGGCCAACAGAGAGAAGGACATTGCTGGAGACAATGTGGGGAAAACATGGCAGACCACTTCCATATTTTTTGGAAATGCCCGGTAATTCAGCCATATTGGAGGGAGATGGTCGACACAATGACAGTCGTGACGGGTTGTGAGGTAGTTAAGGATTTCTGTACTGTTTACCTGGGTGATATCCCATCAGTAGTCCCCACAAGAGACAAATATTTAATGAATATCATGTTGGCAGCAGGCAAAAAAGCGCTTACCAGGAAATGGCTAGAGAAGAATGCCCCAACAAGTAAAGACTGGCAGGGAATAATCGAGGAAATATATAAGATGGAAAAACTGACAGCCCTTTTGAACCTTAAATTAGATCGTTTTCATAAGAATTGGGAGAAATGGGAGAGATTTACTCACAGCAACAGCACGCAATGATGGAGGGCAGGTTGTATAACTAAGATTTAGCCTACTCGCATATGTTTACTGGATGTGGAAGAGCCTGTTGTGGATACGAACACTTTATAATGGACTGGAAACACCCGGTAAGAACGTCAGAGGTGGAACATTAAGGGCTACATAGACCCCGACATATGGACAAAACCAGAGGTCATGGGACTCTGAAGAGAAGAGAGGATGGCTTGCCCGGAACAGGGCGGACCTGACGGTTCCACTGTGCCAACTGTTATTGTTATTGTTGGTATATGTTTTATGTACCTTAACAAAACTTTCAATAAAAAGAAAAAAAAAAACTAGCTGTTAGCAAGCGCGTGCACGCAAGCACACACTCACACAGGACTTACCCCTCAGGAGAAAAGCAGACAGATTCTGCAGCATGTTAACCGCCATCATTAGATGAAAAGGGGAGGAGGGCATTTTCTTCAAGGAGGTGAGCGGCTCAGAGGCTGAGCCAGGTGGAGGTGCGGCTGCCTCACCGGTGCAGCCACGTAGTAATTTGCTGACGTCACGTTTTTCAGCTTAGCCATCAGCCACAGCTGGTTCTACACAAATGTGGAGCAGTTTTAACCTGAAGATGGAGATAGAATTATGGTTTTGGGCTGAAATATTACATTTAAAATAAGTTGCACCAAACTGCCACACTGATTACACATGTGTACACAGCACCATTAGACACATCTATACAGGTTAGCAGCAAAAAAACGTTAATTTAGGCGTTACTTGCTCTTTAAGCTGACTTCTACGTCCTCAAAGAGGCACACCGGAGCGTTTTTCTCCAGAGAACAACTTGGAAGGCATTCATTCCTACTAGAGACCACTGCAAAGACAAAAAGCAGCCAAAGCAGCTGGAGAACAACAGATCCAGGCCATGTTTAAAATATTGAAAGGCGGTTTGACTGCTCTTAAAAGGATCAAACTTTAAGCCAGAGCTACAGACATCTGTATGCTGAGGTTCTGATACTGACTGGTTCTGTTTGTCTGCAGCTGTTCTGGGCCTACATCCAGGCCATGCTCACCAACCTGGACAGCATGACCCTGGACCGAATACACTCTATGCTGAGGATGTTCGTCGCCTCGGGACCTGTCGTCACGGAGATGGATATCAACGAGTTGGAGGCCTTCCTTCAAAAGAAGGTCAGAGAGCATCAGCTGATTGTGTCTACAGGCATCTACAGACTCCCGAAGTCCAACTGATGGAGTTGGTGTGGCATTCAAGTGCTTTTTCTCACGATCAGAGACGTCTGTAAAATGATGCCGGCAGCTAAAATTGGTCCTGCAGGTTCATGAAGTTTCTACTGAAAGTCTTGTTTTTTTATGGTTTTGAGTGCAACATGAGTCACAGCAGTGATGTTGCTGCAGGAGGAAGCAGCACTGAGCTGGAACAGAGAATTATATTTTCTGTCTCGCCTCTGATGTTTTCTTGGTGTTACGTTCCAACTTTGGAGTCATTCATCAAAACGAAGAGACTTGGAAATGTTCACACAGGTTAAAAACAGGACCCAGTTCACCCACAGCAGTTTGATATATTCACATTGTAATAAAGGAAACCAGATCCTCAGAATTATTAAAAAACAAATAAAGCGGTCAACTCGGTGTTTTGTAATATTTTTGTATTTGTGGGACATTCTGACCATCATTCACTTCTCTATCCAGTAAAATAAACTAATCCTGTAATTCCTCCAAATACCAAGATGTACTGCTGCTCTCACCGAAACGTCTTTAAGCAAATGGAAATAACCAAAGAAATTACATAAGCCATCAAGCAGCAGTTTCAAGTTTTAAAATGAATATCCAGAAAATTGCACATCTTAAAAAATCGTTTTATTGAATATTTAGATGCATTTTCCATCTGCACTCAGAGAAACAACCATTTAATCTATTGCTTTATTTGGAACACGTTTAATCAAACAGACGTTTAAATAAACATTTAGAGCTCACTAGTCTGAGTTAAAGGTCTCATTTAGACAGAATTAAGACAGCATGACGTTTGAACTCCTTTAAACATTCAGATTTAGTATCACAGGCTTCTCTTGGGAGTTTAATAGTCATTCTGGGATTAGAAAAACAAACAGGTCTTAGAGTGAAGTTAAAGGAACAACTGGTGGCTTTACATGTTTCTGTCAAAACCTCAGAGGCAAAAGCACAAACATTAGAACGGTCACCCGGAAACAACCCAATAATCCAGCTGCTCCTGGACGTGGGGAAGTTGTTTTATTACTCTAGTTAATCTCACCAGGAAGTTTCACGCTGATCGGTTTCCTAAGAAATGGATCAAAAAGCTTCCGGTTAGGTAAAAGTACTTTTAAGTTTGTATTCACTGCAACAAACCTCTGAACAGAGACCAAACTTCACACAGCTTAATCTGAAGTCGGGTTAAAACGATGCAGATTTTATATAAAGGTCTGAACATCTGTGTTCAGTGGAACTGGACCTCGTAGAGTCCAGAACAATTATCCACAGGGTTCTTTAACGAAGCCTGCTTCTGTTTGGATTTTTAATAACTTGGAAGTTTTGCACCAACACTAAAATCTCAGGTTTCCTCATGAGCAGATACCACGAGAGCTACCGGGAACCCGTGTGTAAGTAACATCTGTATCTTCAGACCTTTCACTAGAACCTGGGAGGAGTTCAGTAAGCATGAAAACCCCAGAATGATCCTTTAACTCCTCCAGTCTGCTGTGTGTGGTCAGTGCTGGAATTCCCTCATGTTTCAGAACTCCTGAGATCCAGAACATCCCTCGTGTGATCCTAATCAATCCAGTGCAGTTTGGGATCTCAGCAGCATTTCTTCCCTCTCTTCCTGCGGTCGCGGTCTCGATGAGCATTGATGTTGACCGTGTCTTTCTCCCGCTCCCGTTCCCTCTCGGCCCGGTCCTGGCTTTGCTTCTTGGCCCGGAGAACCATGCGGGTGAAGGCCATGAACATCTAAGCAAAGAAACAGAACACGGGGGATGGTAAGGAAAAATGAATCATTAACAGAGATGTTTGACTGCAGCAGTTTTTGTTCCACAACATTTTAAAAACATCAAAACCATTTAAAAGTCCAGGTAAAACAGATCCACAAAGCTGTTAAACTCCTGATACAGTCGTGTGTGTGTGTGTGTGTGTTGAAGGGAGGATCCAGGGAAGTGCGGTGGTTCAGCCAGACTGACAAGACAGTCCAATAGTTACTTTTGGTCTGAAACGCGCTATTGGCGGAGGTTTTTAGACAAATGCAAGAGAACCACCATTTATTTTTTGTATCTCCGCTATATTAATAACTATATGTTACAAGATTAAGAAGCATGGGGGGGGGGGGGGGGGGAAGCAAAATACAAAGAAATAAAGATGGGTCAGCAGTTCAGACTGTTTAGGTAAGATGCAATTGACTTTGATTAAATGAAAAGGCTGAATCACTCCAGCCAATCATTTCAGAATTTTAAACAAAGACTACCATAAGTAGTAGTAGTAGTAGTTTGATCCTCGGCTACAGAAGCTTCCTCTTGGCACATGGAATGTCACCTCTCTGGTGGGGAAGGAGCCTGAGTTGGTGTGTGAGGTTGACAGATTCCGACTAGATATAGTCGGACTCACCTCAACGCATGGCTCTGGCTCCGGAACCAGTTTCCTTGAGAGGGGTTGGACTTTCTACCACTCTGGAGTTGCTCCCACTGAGGGGCGCCGAACAGGGGTGGGCATACTAGTTGCCCCCATCTTGGTGCCTGTAGGTTGGGGTTTACCCCAGTAAATGAGAGGTTAGCCTCCCTCCGCCTACGTGTGGGGGACGGGTTCTTACTGTGGTCTGTGCTTATGCACCAAACTACAGTTCAAACTGCCCACCCTTTTTGGAGACCTTGGAGGGGGTGCTGGAAAGCGCTCCTTCCGGTGACTCCCTCGTTCTGCTGGGGGACTTTAACGCTCATGTGGGCAACGACAGTGAGACCTGGAGAGGTGTGGTTGGGAGGAACGGCACCCCTGATCTGAATTCGAGTGGTGTTTTGTTATTGGACTTCTGTGCCAGTCATCGATTGTCCATAATGAACACCGTGTTCAGACATAAAGGTGTCCATATGTGCTCTTGGCACCAGGATACCTTAGGCCGCAGCTTGATGACTGACTTTGTCGTTTCATCTGACCTGTGGCTGCATGTCTTGGACATTCGGGTGAAGAGAGGGACGGAGCTGTCAACTGACCACTACTTGGTGGTGAGTTGGCTCAGATGATGGGGGAGGATGCCGGTCAGACCAGGCAGGCCCAAACGTCTGGCAGAGTCTCCTGTCAGAAGGAGCTTCAATTCCCACCTCCGACAGAGCTTCCAAAATGCGAGGGAGTCTGAATGGACCCTGTTCCGTGCCACCATTGTTGAGGCGGCAGACCGGAGCTGTGGTCGCAGGATCGTCTGTGCCTGTCGTGGTGGCAACCCCTAAACCCGCTGGTGGACACCGGCAGTTAGGGATGCTGTCAAGCTGAAGAAAGAGTCCTATCAGGTCTTTTTGGCCTGTGGGACTCCAGAGACAGCTGACGGGTACCGGCAGTCCAAGCGGAACGCGGCTCGGTTGGCCGCCAAGGCAAAATCCTGGGCATGGGAGGAATTCGGTGAGACCATGGAGCAAGTCTTCCGTACGGCTTCGAGGAGATTCTGGTCCACTATCCGGCGCCTCAGGGGGGAAAAGCAGTGTGCTAACACTATCTATAGTGGGGATGGTGTGCTGCTGACCTCTACTCAGGATGTTGTGGATCGGTGGGCAGAATACTTCGAAGACCTCCTCAATCCCACCGACATGTCTTCCAGTGAGGAAGCAGAGTCTGGGGACTTTGGGTGTGCCTCTCAAATCTCTGGTGCTGAGGTCACTGAGGTGGTTAAAAAGCTCCTCTGTGGCAAGGCTCCAGGGGTGGATGAGATCCGCCCGGAGTTCCTTAAGGCTCTGGATGCTGTGGGGCTGTGTTGGCTGTCGCAACTCTGCAATATTGCGTGGACATCAGGGGCCGTCCCACTGGACTAGCAGACCGGGGTGGTGGTTCCCTTATTTACAAAGGGGGACCGCAGGGTGTATTCCAACTACAGGGGGATCACACTCCTGAGCCTTCCTGGTAAGGTCTATTCAGGGGTTCTGGAGAGGAGGGTCTGTCGGATTGTTGAACCTCAGATTCAGGAGGAGCAATGTGGTTTTTGTCCTGGTCGTGGAACACTGGTTCAGCTCTATACCCTTAGGGGGATCCTGGAGGGTGCGTGGGAATTTGCCCAACCAATCTACATGTGTTTTGTGGATTTGGAGAAGGCATTTGACCGCGTCCCTCAGGCGTGGGTACTCAGGGAGTATGGGGTACCAGGCCCTCTGATACGGGCTGTTAGGTCCCTGTATGACTGGTGTCAGAGCTTGGTCCGCATTGCCGGCAGTAAGTCGGGCTCTTTGCCTGTGAGAGTTGGACTCCGCCAAGGCTGTCCTTTGTCACCGATTCTGTTCATAACCTTTATGGAACGGATTTCTAGGCGCAGCCAAGGTGTGGAGGGCATCCGTTTTGGTGGCCTGAGGATCAGGTCTCTGCTTTTTGCAGATGATGTGGTCCTGTTGGCTTCATCAGAACGCGATCTTCAGCTTTCACTGGAGCAGTTCGCAGCCGAGTGTGAAGCAGCTGGGATGAGAATCAGCTCCTCTAAATCGGAGACCATGGTCTTGATTCGGAAAAGGGTAGAATGCCTTCTCCGGGTCAGGGATGAGGTCCTGCCCCAAGTGGAGGAGTTTAAGTATCTCGGGGTCTTGTTCATGAGTGAGGGAAAACTGGATGGTGAGATCGATAGGCGGATTGGTGCTGCATCTGCAGTGATGCGGGCATTGTACCGGTCTGTTGTGGTAAGAGAGTTGAGTCAGAAGGTGAAGCTCTCGATTTACCGGTCGATCTACGTTCCTACCCTCACCTATGGTCATGAGCTTTGGGTAGTGACCGAAAGAACGAGATTGCAGATACAAGCGGCTGAAATGAGTTTTCTGGGAAGAGTGGCTGGGCTCTCCCTTAGAGATAGGGTGAGAAGCTCGGTCATTCAGGAGGGGCTCGGAGTAGACCCACTGCTCCTCCACATCGAGAGGAGCCAGTTGAGGTGGCTCGGGCATCTGGTCACGTTGCCTCCTGGACGCCTCCCTGGTGAGGTTTTCCGGGCACGTCCAACCGGGAGGAGACCTAAAGGTAGACCCAGGACAAGGTGGAGGGGCCATGTCTCTCACCTGGCCAGGGAACACTTGGGATTCCCCCTGAGGAGCTGACCCAAGTGGCTGGGGAGAGGGAAGTCTGGGCCTCTTGCCTTAGGCTACTGCCCCCATGACCCGACTCTAGATAAGCGGATGAAAATGGATGGATGGATGGACTACCTTAAGTAGGGAAATGATTGGGAGTTGGCTGCTTTAGTCAAATCTTGATGACATCATGTGAATTCTCTATGGGATACATTTTATGCCAAAAGGATCAAGCAAAAATAAAAATAAACCAGTCTCACACAAAATATACCAAAATAAAGTAACAATAAAGAACACTTCAAAACCAAATGTGAGTTTTAAAAGGAAAAAAAATCACTACATACAAAATAAACTAATTCATAAGTAAAAGTTTATAAAACAAAAGATTTATTTTGGCTTTTCATTTTATTTCTTTGACGCACCTTTTTGATTCTCACTTAATTCTGCATTACTCAAACTACTTAGGCTTTTTCTGTTTTTTTAAGGGCATGCAATGGTTCTGCTGACAGCTTTTTATCATGAGAGACAGTGATATTTGAGAAGTGAAAAAAGTTTATGTTTTACAGTTTTCAATAATTGTTTAAACAAAATTAGGCAGGTGCATAAATTTGGGCACTGTTGTCAGTCTATTGCAGTGGTCCTCAATAGGCACGTGGCCCCCGAACCCCATGCATAAGTATAAATATTTAATGATCAATTCCTTCATTTTATTTAAACAACTTTTTTTAATTCACATTTACTTCAGAAAACAGTTTGATAACTAACTATGGCAGCCATACTGATAAACATCCAATGATCACTTTCTAAGAGTTTGTTATGTGGTTAAAGAGATATTTACACATTAGCTGACACACTCATATTTACGTGTGGTTTTTTTAGTACTAGGGATGAACTCTCACCTCTTCTACATTTATGTTTTCTTTGGCACTCGTCTCGAAGACTCGCACACCCACAGTCTCCCCAAAACGCATGGCATCCTGGGAATCCACCTTTTTCTTGGTGGGGTCATCGTTCTTGTTTCCAACTGAAGAATAAAAAGTGTTAAGTCCTGTTGCTCTGGATGGACGTGTACAGTCTCCACAGGAAAAGATTAACACCAACAAAGTTGGTGTGAAACAAAACCAGTGAGTGCCTGCTTATGATTTTTAGGAAGTGCATGACTCATTCCTGTGTTGCACATTAACCACTGTTATCAAAAAGCATTTCCTGTGGAGCAGCCCACCTACCCAGGATCTTGCAGACACTGTCACAGTTCTCCGAGATTTCATTGAGCCACCTCTTCACATTCACAAATGAGTCGGGGTTTGTCACGTCGTAAACGATGATGACTCCGTGTGTGTTCCTGTAGTACCTGTCAGGACGCCAGGAGGACAACTTGATAAAGATGCAGGTTTACATTCAAGCAGAGAAACTAAGAAAAGATGATTGTTACGTTGAGGTGATGGTTCTGAATCTCTCCTGACCAGCCGTGTCCCAGATCTGCAGCTTCACCCGCTCCCCCTCCATGTCCACCGTTCGGATCTTAAAGTCCACCCCAATGGTGGTGATGTAGCTGCCTGCATCAAACAAAATAACAGATCTCAGGGCAAAGACGGAACTAAAGGCCTAGCAGAAAATAGAAGTATTAAATTTGACTTTGCTGTTCTTGAAATAAGCCGTTATAAATAAAACTAGATTTATAAGCTGTATGGAGGACTGAAACAGCAAAAACAGAGAAGTATTTCAATTCAAAAATACTTTATTAATCCCAGAGGGAAATTGATTGCTGTAGTAGCTCAGAACAATGATAATAATCAAGTCAAAGAGTTGTGGTATATTACAATGGCTGTTGGCAGGAAGGATCTCCAGTAGCGGTCAGTGTTGCAGCCAAACTGAAGAAGCCTCTGACTGAAGACACTCTTCCGTTGTTGGGACAGTCTTGTGAAGAGAATGCTCAGGGTTGTCCATCATTTTCTTGATTCTCTGGAGAATCCTTCTTTGCATTATCTTCTCCAGTGGTTCCACAGTTGTCCCCAGAACAGAACCATCCTTTTTTATTAGGCTGTTGAGCCTTTTCAGGTCCCTGCTTCTGATGCTGCTACCCCAACAGACGATGGATGAAGAGATTACACTCTCATCAGACTTGTAGAAGATCTGCAGCATCTTGCTACAGACATTGAAGGACCTAAGTGTCCTCAAGAAGTGCAGTCTGCTGTGTCCCTTCTTGTAAATGGCTTTGCTGTTCTTTCTCCAGTCCAGTCTGTTGTCCAGGTGAACTCCAAGGTATTTGTATTCCTCAACCACCTTCACTTCTCCCATGATGGAAACAGTGTTTGACGCCACCCTGTTTCTTCTGAAGTCTAAAATCATCTCCTTTGTTTTGTTCACATTCAAGGTCAGATGATTGTTTCCACACCATGCCAAAAAGCGCTCCACCAGCTCTCTGTACTCCATCTCTGATACACCAGACAACTGCAGAGTCATCTGAGTATTTCTGTAGATGACAGACTTGTACTGGAAGTCTGAGGTGAACAGGGTGAAAAGGAATGGTGAGAGTACAGTCCCCTGTGGTGCTCCAATGTTACTGATCGCCTGGTTTGATGTGCAGTTCTTCAGCCTCACAAACTGTGGTCTGTTTGTCAGGTAGTCTTTAATCCAGGCGATAGCTGAGGCCCCCACCTGAGTCTTCTGGAGTTTCTCGCAAAGTACGTCAGGCTGGATTGTGTTAAATGCACTGGAGAAATCAAAGAACATGACCCTCACAGTGCTGCCTGCTTTATCCAGATGACAGTGGATTGGTTGAAGCAGCTGGATGATGGCATCTTCAACTCCAACTCCATGGCGATAATCAAACTGCAGCGGGTCCTGATATGTCCTAGTTTGCTTATTCAGGTGGACCAACAGGAGTCTCTCCAGGACCTTCATGATGTGGGATGTCGTCGTCATTGACTGATGGGCGAGTTTTCTTTGGAACTGGAACAAGGCAGGATGTCTTCCACAGGACTGGAACCTTCTCCAGGGCCAGGCTGAGGTTTAAGAGGTGCTGCAGAATCCCACAGAGCTGCTCTGCACAGGCCTTCAGTACCATGGGGCTGACACCATCTGGACCTGCAGCCTTGTTCCTGTTCAGTCTCTCCAGCTGCATCTTCACCTGACTTCTAGAGATGGATAGGTGGGAGGGGGAGGTAAATGGGGCAGCAGCATCTCCTGACTTGGTTGAGGACAGATCTATAGAACCAGAAGAGTCCATGACTGTGTTAAAGGACATAAGAGCTGGTGTGTGACAGGAAAATGTTGGATCAGAGGAGGATGGGATGTCTGATTGGCTGGGGACAGGCGAGAAGGATGCTGGGTCTGTTCCTGAACTTAACCCATTGAAGAACTTGTTCAGCTCATTGGCTGTGTCCAGGCTGCCATCTGCGCAGTCCTTCCTCTGCTTGAAGCCTGTGGTCTTCTTCATCCCTGACCAGACATCTCTGATACTGTTCCTCTGTAATTTGTTCTCCAGCTTCTACCTGTATGCCTCCTTGCTGTCTCTGATCTTGATCTTCAGTTGCTTCTGTATACTCCTCAATAATTCCCTGTCTCCCTCCTTGAAGGCTCTTTTTTTCTCATTTAGCAGATTCTTCAGTTCACTGGTGATCCAGGGTTTGTTATTAGCGAAGCATCTCACTGTTCTGGTGGGTATGATGTTGTCCACACAGAAGTTTATATAGTCAGTGACACATCCAGTCATGGCATCAATGTCCTCTTCATATCCTTGGCAGAGAGTCATCCAATCTGTGGTCTCAAAACAACTCTGCAGGGCTTCTTCAGCGTCCTGTGACCATTTTCTCACAGTTCTTCTCGTCACAGGTTGCCTCTGAACAAGTGGTTTGTATTCTGAGCAGAGAATAACAAGATTGTGATCCGATTGTCCCAGAGAAGGTCTTGTTTTGGACATGTATGCATTCTTTACATTTGTATAACACAAATCCAATGTCTTGTTTTCTCTGGTGGAGCAGCTGACAAACTGTTGAAATGTTGGAAGTGTAGCAGAGAGCGAGCCAGGCATGATTAAAATCACCAGATATAGCCACAAATGCATTGGGGTGCTGGGTTTGTAGCTTAGCGACAACGGAACTGATGGCATCACATGCATTTTCAGAAATGGCTGAAGGTGGAATATAAACGGTTGCCAAGACAACACTGGTGAACTCTTGGCAAATAATATGGGCGACAACTTACTGCCAAGAGTTCAACATCTGGGCTGCAGAGATGACATTTCACAGAAACATGACCTAGATGGCACTTATGTTCAAAGCACTTATGTCTTCTAGTTTGTTTTTTTGAGTATTTAAAGATAATCTGGACACATGAAAACCAAGTTCACATTTCTTTATTGTTATTTTTGAAATATCAATCCTCTGAGTTTCACATGAAGGCAGAGCGTGAAGACAGTCTACCTCTTTTTGTTTTTCCTGCATTAGCCACTGTTAGAAAATAGATGAGGAAATGCTCGGATCAGAAAAGCCACTCAGATCTACGTCATAATGTAAAATTAACATTCATGAACTGACCCATCTCGACTTACGGCAGGGATGAAACAGCGGAGAACATCTAGGCTAGTAGAAGCTAACTGTTAGCATTAGCAACTCCAACACAGAGCAGAACTCCTTCAGGCTTGTGTTATTTTTGGAGATAAAACATCAACGTTGCAAAGCAAAGAGTCAGTGGTGGAGTCGCGTTGCTGTTAGCCAATCAGAGGAGAGATGTCCAATTATCAGGAAATAAGAGTCCAAATTCTGTCGTCTTCTGCTCACCTCTGTTCTAACAAACTTGTTCTTGAAACAGGAGCACCAGAGACTGACTCACAAGGCATTTATTTATACTAGAGACACATATGTTGGGGGTAAAAAAGTGAACTTGGTCTTTAAAACTTTTATTTCAGAACATTCCAATAAATCCAAGGGGATTTCTAAGCATGCCAGAACAGATCTTATAAACTAGGGCTGCACAATATATCGAAAAATTATCGTCATCACGATAACAGGACATGCGATAGGCCCATCGCAAAGCACGTCAAAAACGGTGATAAATGTTTGGTTCAACATTTCCATCCGTGTCATACATCAACTTTTTGTAAACCAGCTCAGTTTTTTATGCGGAAGTATTATTTGACCAATCAAATGTAGCCCTTCTGATATGCGGCCAATCAGATGGGTCCGTTCACGTAATACGCCCGGCCCCTATGTAGACCCTTAGGATGGAAAGCAACACCCGAACTGAGTTAGCGGCGCCGTTCCCTTGATTGTCATGCTGGCTCAGATTAACGAACGCACTTTGTGCTGAGGTTTCTGGATTCAGAGCTGCTTTCAAATGTGAACGTGAGTCCGCTCGGTGTCGTGAATCACTTTTACCGGGCTGACTCCGACACGTGCCGGTGAACCAACCCACCTCCCTCCATGTCGCTAGTGTTCCACCAGGTGGTGATGTTAGCCCCAGGCTCCGGTTAGCTTCCAGCTAAAAGGCTACAGCACTCTCCTCCCAGTCCCACCCTGCTAAAGAGGGCCTGGAAAAGTTCCCCCACACATCAAAGTGATTTTTCATTTATGAGCTTTATAACCTTGTTAATCAGGATAGTTGATTTGCTGCTACACATAAACTGTCAGTCAGAAGCTTTGCTAGCCGGTTATCTTAAGAGGAGCTAGTTCAATTTGTTAGCTTGTTATCAGAATCATAGCTGCAGTTTCATCATCTGAGCTGCTTTTTAAGATCTAGGTAAACTTGTTCAATTTGGGGTTAAAAACAAACGTTTTCAACATATTTTCCATGTAGTTTTTTGCCAGTTCCTCTTCTGAAAGGTAGACAATTGTTTTTCTCTTTCCCTCAGAAAATCTTAATATTCTCCTAGTTTGGCCCAGCACAGTTCACTTCCCAATTACAGCAACAGCCTTATATCATAACCACATAAGTGGAGAAAATGTTCAGTAGCAATGAGAGAATTTGCTGTTGCATTTAAGTGATGTTAACTATTATTTAACATTTAAACTTATTTTCTGATTTTTTTATTTATTCAAAAACCCTGGTAAGGGATGTTTTTCTGTATTTGGAGCATCAGAAAAAGTTTTATGGTGGAGGTGATGTTTTAAAGTCACTGAGAAACTGCATGCATGCAGTTTGTTGTTTTGCTGCTAATACAGTAGCAGGTGCAGCTGCATATTTTTGCAATAAAAATGTTATGTTGTAATGGAATTCATGCATTAGTTTTTGTTTGCTTCGAACCCAGAGCAGACGTCACACGCCAGACGACATCAACACTGCATACTTTAGTATTTGTTCATTTATCGTGAGTAATATCGATATCGCAATATTAAGCACTGTTATCGAATATCGCAGGTTTTCCTAATATCCTGCAGCTCTACTATAAACCCTTAAGTTCAGATGTTGGGACTTAAAAAATAAGTGAATAAGTGTCACAGCTCACCAGAGAAGGAGTTGTCTGCAAACCGAAGCAGGAGGCTGCTTTTCCCCACATCTAAGAGAAAAAGATCAGACTTAGATTAGGGAGTGAGTAAAACCAGTTTTTTCTCTAGCTACATTCCAGTCAGACCAGACCTTGTGGCATCCTCAGGAGGGGGGATTCACTGAGAAAAGGGAAATGATAGACTTAAATAGGGAGAGGTGACTAATAATGTTTGGTTTCACTAACTGATCTGAAATCTGAAACATCTTCCTGAAGCCTGGTTTTTATCCAACTGCTCAACAGAAACTATAAAATCAGACCAACGGACAGATTTTGTCCTACAGCGAGGAAGATGGCCGATGGTGACCTATCGGATCTGCAGCGATGCTATAACCATCCCTGTGACGATGAATACAAACATAACATTACTTCTTTAAAAGATTGACAGTACAGATCATTCTTACATTCATTTAAATAAAAAAACAGTAATTTAACTGGTCAGATTGGTCTGTTAACTACTCGAGTTGAAAAACAACAGGAAACTCTGCACTCATCACAAAGTAAGGACCTGCTGCTGCACGTTTCTACATGTTAGATTATTAATCATCTAGCTGATCTGTGGTTCAAACACAGGAAATGTCTTCAGAAGCATCCCTGAGTGGAGATGTAGGCCTGCTGAAAGGTGTTCCTCTGCAGGAACACATTCACATGTTTCATCTGTGAAACTGAATAAAACATCAGAGGAGCGCATTCATTATCATTAAAAGAGGAGGTGGAGAAAAATCTGAGCCAGTCTGATAGAAATCATCTGATTTTATCTGAAGAATTTCTGACTTGAAGTGACACAGAAACTTCCAGAGAACAGCTGTGATAATCTGACTCCAACAGTCTTAAATGTGACCCGCTGTCGCCTGAAACTAGTTTCTTGTGAAGGTGCAACTCCATCACCTGTTGGTGAAAGAAAACTCAAACTCAGGGCTGGTAAAATGGTGTGTTAGTTATTATCAGCCTCTCACCACATCTGTTATGCACAAAAATCTAAAAAGCATTTACATCCTGCACCTCTGCTGTAAACTGAACCCAAACATGTTACGGGTGTGTCTTGTTATTCCTAAAAAACCTCAAACAGATGCGGCGACATTGTTGAGCTGGGCTGTTTCTACGTGTTTGTTCTGCATTACTGCTTCTACTCTGCAGCTCAGCTGTAGGGAATAAAAACAGCAGATGTCAAAGTGAAGAAAACTGGATTTAAACAGGAAATGGTTTCATTTTTTTCTCTAGTCAGAAAAGAGAACCCCAAAAATAAATGTTATGAATCAGTATTAACAAACGTATAACACAATTTTTACCATAAACGCACAAGAGAGAATCTAAACCTCAAAAATGTCCTTTTAATGAACAGCAAAATATCCAACAGTTTTCACAATCCCTGAACTCATCATAGCTCAACTTATTCACGCTAGCAATGACAGACCTGTGTGGAAAGTTTTACTTCCAGAATCATTATTTATAAAATAGTCAAAGATGAAAATTCAATGCAAAATCCTTCAGACAATATTTGAATAAAACCATTTGATTAAATGTTTCATTTGTCTTCTTCAACTGCTTATTTCTCAGAAGGCTGACGGGCAGCTGGTGCTTAACTCCAGCAGTCACTGAGACGGTGGACACCCTGGACAGGTCTCGGTCAATCACAGGGACACACTCACTCACACTGAGGGACAATTTAGAGTCAAACTAACATGCATGTTTTTAGTAA
The DNA here is from genome assembly GCF_043380555.1 of Nothobranchius furzeri. Lineage (NCBI taxonomy): Eukaryota > Metazoa > Chordata > Actinopteri > Cyprinodontiformes > Nothobranchiidae > Nothobranchius > Nothobranchius furzeri. The sequence goes on from NC_091745.1 coordinate 17,513,964, forward strand.
AGGAGGAAACTTAAGCAAACCCAAACATGCAGCCAGGATTCAAACCTGGGAACTTGTCACTGAGATGTTACAGTGCTACCAATTGTGCCACCAAGTTGCCATTAAAGAGGTCCTTCACTCATATTTGAATACATTTGCAGTGGTCATTAGCCAGGTGAACTAGACCAAATTCTTGCCTTGCAAAGTTTATATATTCACATATATAGGATGGCTTGCCAGGCTAGTGATCTATAGCAGGAATGAATGCCTTTTAAGTCGTATTCTGGCATTGAAAAAGCTCTGGTGCGTCTTTTCCTGCACAGAGAATTCAGCCAGAGGAGAAAGTAGCTTTAGACGACAGCATTTGGACACTTATTTCCTGATATTTGGACATCTCTCCTCTGATTGGCTAACAGCAGCACGACTCTACCATGGATTCCATTTGCTCTGCAACGTTTATTTTTTTATCACAAATAAGTCTGAAGTTGTTCTACTGTGTGGTGGAGTTGCTAATGCTAATGGTTAGCTTCTACTAGCTGAGACGTTCTCTGCCGTTTCCTGGATGCTAAACCAACAACAGCCTTCCCCGTTGTGAGTCAAGATGGGTGAGTCCATGGACGTTAAACTCCGGACCATCCTAGACAAATCTCTTTAAATTAATTGTGACAAAAAACGGTGAACGTGAGGTTGATTTGCAAGTCTGTGGCCATCTACAGACCGGCTCTGTGACAGCTTAATGAGCACCCTCATGACTAAAGTCCGCCTCTAACGGTCTTCAAGCACTGCTTGAAAACCTATAATTCCTGTCTACGATCGACCAGTGGAAATACACAAAGGGAATGACGCAAACAACTAGTGATGGGAGTGCAACACGAGAGTAGAATTAGCAACACTCCTTGTTGGAGTTTGGAGTCTAATAAAAGGAAGTGTTTAAACGGTGGGGCCTTTTCAGCATTGTGGTTTGCTCTCTGCTATTAGAGATGTATGCTCTTCAGCTAGGTGTGCTCATGACGTAGCATGTTCTGCTAGAGTGAGACGTTGTGCAGTCTGACTCACTGAAATCTATCGGAGTACAGAGTGCCATCTTTCTGTAGTTCTCAGTGTGACATGAGCAGTCCTGTACAACAGCTGATAAATGCACAGTGTGACCCAGGCTTAAGTAATAGTGTGACATAGATCTGTCAGGCTATTCTAATCCTAGAGTTTTACAACTCTAGTTTCAAATCAGAAGCTAATGAAGATGGTAGACTACTTACAAATTCAGCCTGCATAAAAAAACTCAAGAGTGATCGGTCATTTTCAAAAATAAGTTAAAAAGTTTTTCAGTGAAGGACCATTAACAAAAATCTGGTACCTACAGGTCCTAAAAAAAAAATTTGCATATTGTGATAAAGTTCATTATTTTCTGTAATGTACTGATAAACATTAGACTTTCATATATATTAGATTCATTACACATAACTGAAGTAGTTCAAGCCTTTTATTGTTTCTAATATTGATGATTTTGGCATACAGCTCATGAAAACCCAAAATTCCCATCTCAAAAAATTAGCATATCATGAAAAGGTTCTCTAAACGAGCTATTAACCTAATCTTCTGATTCAGCTAATTAACTCTAAACACCTGCAAAAGATTCCTGAGGCTTTTAAAAACTCCCAGCCTGCTTCATTACTGGGTAAGACTGCCGACCTGACTGCTGTCCAGAAAGCCATCATTGACACCCTCAAGCAAGAGGGTAAGACACAGAAAGAAATTTCTGGACAAATAGGCTGTTCCCAGAGTGCTGTATCAAGGCACCTCAGTGGGAAGTCTGTGGGAAGGAAAAAGTGTGGCAAAAAACGCTGCACAATGAGAAGAGGTGACCGGACCCTGAGGAAGATTGTGGAGAAGGACCGATTCCAGACCCTGGGGGACCTGCAGAAGCAGTGGACTGAGTCTGGAGTAGAGACATCCAGAGCCACCGTGTACAGGAAATGGGCTACAGGTGCCGCATTCCCCGGGTCAAGCCACTTTTGAACCAGAAACAGCGGCAGAAGCGTCTGACCTGGGCTTCAGAGAAGCAGCACTGGACTGTTGCTCAGTGGTCCAAAGTACTTTTTTCGGATGAAAGCAAATTTTGCATGTCATTCGGAAATCAAGGTGCCAGAGTCTGGAGGAAGACTGGGCAGATGGAAATGCCAAAATGCCTGAAGTCCAGTGTCAAGTACCCACAGTCAGTGATGGTCTGGGGTGGCATGTCAGCTGCTAGTGTTGGTCCACTGTGTTTTATCAAGGGCAGGGTCAATGCAGCTAGCTGTCAGGAGATTTTGGAGCACTTCATGCTTCCATCTGCTGAAAAGCTTTATGGAGATGAAGATTTCATTTTTCAGCACGACCTGGCACCTGCTCACAGTGCCAAAACCACTGGTAAATGGTTTACTGACCATGGTATTACTGTGCTCAATTGGCCTGCCAACTCTCCTGACCTGAACCCCGTAGAGAATCTGTGGGATATTGTGAAGAGAAAGCTGAGAGACGCAAGACCCAACACTCTGGATGAGCTTAAGCCACTATCGAAGCATCCTGGGCCTCCATGCCACGCCGCATTGAAGCAGTCATTTCTGCCAAAGGATTCCCGACCAAGTATTGAGTGCATAACTGAACACAATTATTTGAAGGTTGACTTTTTTTGTATTAAAAACACTTTTCTTTTATTGGTTGGATGAAATATGCTAATTTTTTTTTAGATAGGAATTTTGGGTTTTCATGAGCTGTATGCCAAAATCATCACTATTAGAAACAATAAAAGGCTTGGACTACTTCAGTTGTGTGTAATGAATCTAATATATATGAAAGTCTAATGTTTATCAGTACATTACAGGAAATAATGAACTTTATCACAATATGATAATTTTTAGAAGGACCTGTATAGTTGGAAATAAATCAGAATCTGACTAAATCGGTATCAGATAGGTAAAAAAAAAAATCAGTTTCAGACTTTAAAACCAGAATCACTGCATTTCTACTTTATAGAGTTTGAAACAGTCAAAATGTACTAACTGGAATCTCCAATGATGAGCAGCTTGAACAGGTGATTGTAGTCTTTTCCTGCCATCTAAATGGCCTCTGTTTGACTCTCCCAGTAAAACCAGTTTCATAGGAGGTGGTCGTCCGTTTTTCCAAGAGCTCATGCGGTTTGTGTTCACGCCCACCTCCGAGTGTCTCTCGCTCACAGCCGCTCTACAGTTTGTCCACAGAACATCATCCTGCTGCCTGATTGCCTCATTTCCAGTTGAATCTGTTGAACTTTGTTAGGCTTTGCACCACAGTTTCACTTCAGAAGTTCACTTCACCCCGTTGGTTCAGAAGTGAAACTGCAGCACCAGGAAGAACGTTCAGCATGTTTAGGGAGCTCAGTGCTTATGATTCATGCTCAAAATCCACAACCAACTGCATGTTTCCACCTTAGTTCTAGTTCCACCCTACTGCAGGGGATTTCCAGTTCGTGTCCGCACCAGCTCCTGGGATGCAGGGAACAGCAACTAAAACATCTTCAGGTCTCCATGACAGACGGATTTTTATGTTTTCACACCAATCGTAAATCCAATCAATGCTACATCCCTTTAAAAAATCTGCAGAAAATTGGTGTTTCACTTTTCCTCTTCAGAATCCTCGGTTTGATTCCTTTATTTCATGTTGGCTTTTTCTGGTGGCTGGAGAAAAAAATCATTCATTCCCTCTTTTTAGGCACAAAGGGGACTCTCACTTCAGTTCAGCAGAGGACGAAAAGGTGCTAAACAAACACAAATAGGTAAAAAAAAAAAAGGAGAGAAGTTAGGCTGAATTATTGTGATACTGATTCATTTTTGAGACAATGTGCATCCTGCCTCCCTGGCTGATTCTCCATCAGCAGCTGAGTCACTAAATATAACTTCCTTCTTCAGCTTTACATTCTCATCTTGCTTAGCTTTAACATTTGCTGTGATGATGGCAACAACAACATAGCTAGAGGTTTGGGTTCATTTGAATAAAGGCATAAAACATTTAAAAATACCCTTTTAAAAAAAACAAAGTTTTAATAACATTTCAAGTGTTTTATGTGCTGAGCTGTAATCACTGCTGGTGTTCCATTAAATATCTTCCCCCTTGGAACCACCTCTAATCCACGAGGCCAGAGGTCCGACAGCGTGAGAGTTCAAATGGTTTTAATTTTCATGGCCCAGCTTTTGCAGACAGCAGTTTAGTTAACTAATAAAATAAAAGCTAGGCTAATGGTAACGCCAGACGAACAAATCACAGCTTTACCTATTCGTGTGCTCATTTTCTTTCTTTCGTTCTCTTAAGTGTTTTGTTTCTATAAAATGGCTAAATGATGCAAGACCATAAAAGTATTGATTAGCTCCGACTGGTGCCCAGGAGTGATCAATACATTAAAAACACGAAATTAAAAACACGCTTAATGTACCATCTGAAGTAGGTACTCATACATCTGTGACGTGTTTTACTGGATGAGTAATTTAATGGAGACGTTTCTGAATGCGAAACTGTTTAGTTCATGGTCACAAGTTTTTGCTGTAGTGTGGAACTAACCAATGGGTGGTCGCGCATGAGCAGTGTTAGACTACATAATAAATACTTAAAACACGTCTGTAAAAAAAAAACTAAACAGATAATCTAACTGGATTAACAAGGAACCGCGGCTCTACAATAACCCGTGTCTAACGGAATGCCGTTTTCGGTCATGAAAGAAACGTCCAGATTTTTCCCGACTGGAATGACGGAGTCGGGCCCTGAACCTGGCATGTCAGGAAACTTCTTACTCCGAGGTCAAACTCTGAGCCATAGAGTAAATGAATATGCCTTACTTTGGTCAGCTTGTGGGTTTGGAGCTCGGACGGTGGGTCATGTTTCCAAGCTGGCTGTGGACGCTGGTTTCGCCTCGGTGGAGCCTGCTGGGACGGTGCTCGCCTCTCCGGTCACAACGCCTCTTCACCGCCGTGCGGCCACACCTGATTGACGGCGCTGATGAGCCACTAGCATCTGATGCTGCCTTCAGGCGTGTGGGAAAATCCGGGACTGAAGCACCATCGACATAAATATACGGGGCAATATGTATATATGTCGATGGGCAATACACATGTTAAAAAGTTGTTCAGTTATTTTCTATTTTAAAATCACAAAAGGTAGCCTATCTAAGAAAACTTTTGGATGGATAAAAAGCATTTAACATTTTAAAATAAATAGCTTTGGCTTCAGGAGAGGTCAGTAAAGAGACACCGAGTTAGGAAGTTAGGCATAATTTCCTTGAAAAGTTTCCTTTTCAACTGAGTTTCAAAGTTAAAGGTGCATTATGAAAGAATATAGTGATAATTTCCCAAAAGAGTCTAATGTTTCAGTCATTTTGAAAGGAATGTTATACTGAAGTATATTTCATATCCAGTTAGGTGAAGGGACTGTCAGTTTTTCTCCATTCAAATCAAAAGAAGGAGGGTTGTAACTAATGGGCCAACAATAGTAATTTAACGATGTCCAGCAAAAAAGTAACCAAATTTTACCACAGGATGTCTTTTTCATTTCATTTATTCATAATGCACCTTTAAAGAGAGCTGTCCAGGCCCAGAAGTCACCAAACCTGATTGAAATAGAGATGTTTTGTGAAGAAGACTGGTCCAGAATACCTTCAACCAGAATCCAGACTCTCATTGAAGCTACAGGAAGCGTTTAGAGGCTGTTTTTGATTCAAAAGGAGAATCTACTAAATACTGAGTGAATTTCTTTTTTGTGGATTAATTTAAGCACCTAACTAATTTTGTGTAAACAATTATTGCACATTTTCTGTAAGTCCTATAAACTTTGTTTCACTTCTGAAATATCACTGTGTGTGTCTTCTTTATGATATATTTGAAATGCTTTTATCCTATTACCAACAATTTATAATTTAGGTTTACAATAACTCAGTGTGGGTTTTTGCATGTTATAAAATACTCCACGGAGAGTGAACAGATACCTTGTCAAGTTTTCAGTGACATTGCACAGAATTAAAATTGATTGCACAGAAGTAAAATGTGAAATCTGTGGTATTGTAAATGTTATAAAATTGCCAGTTATTTGTAACAGCAACTTGATGTTAACTCATCTGTTAGATCAGAACTAATCTGTTTCCTCAAGCTGAGGACAAATACAGAGCCGTCTGCTTTAGGTGAGATAACAGGCGTTTTTAACTTTTCCATTAAAAGATGTGAACTCTACTTCTCTGAGGCATCGTAACAGGGCAGTGGCGCCACCTGGGGACCAGGGGGAGAAATGACCAGCTTTACATGCAAGATAGAGAGGCCCACAAAAACTAAGTGATAATTTTTCCTTCATCTGACTTCTGTAAAAAAACAGAAAAGTGAAATAAGCCGGAGGATAATTCACAAACTTTTATATGCTATCATAAAGCACACAATCTACTAATTAAATCACCAGAATTATTTCCCAACCAGAACTGGTTTTGTTCCTCTGTGTGTCGCAACCAGTTTCAGTATTGCAACAGCACTGAGTCATTTCTGCTCAACGTTAAAATTGACTAATATTTTGTCATTATTTTTGTTTTTCTTGGAGCATGTTGCAATACACTCGAAAAGTTCAAAGCTTGCATTTATGTTTCTTATTTGAAATGTGTTGCTTTGATACAGAATTTAAGTATCATGTTTTGTATTGAACATGTTGTGAAACATTTATGGAGAACCACAACTTTCCACAGAGAATCTGGACACTGTGTGCGTTTTCTTCCTCAGACCCTTGATTGCCTCTTCCTAAGGGTTTACAGCTAATGAGGTTTCACACCTTGAAGTCTCCTGCTCATGTTTTTGTCTTCTAACAGCTCAACAATATCGTAATTTGCTGAACCTTATTTGTATTTCCATCAACAATTGAAAAATAATTTACATATTGACACTAATTATTTTGTAAGAAAAATATCTTATTTTATCCTTTAAAGCAATAAACACACGCTTCAATATTTAAACAAAACTAAAAGCAATACTTTACATTACTGTCCCGTTTTGGAAATTCTACAGGCATTCAATGGAGGTTAACCAACAATTTAATAATTTGAATTCAAGCAGTTTCTGCCTTCCACAGACTTACAGCAAAAACAAATAATTTTGTGAGTTTATTGATATAAACAAGTTATAACAAAGGGCAACAGAATGAACTGGCTTTACCTTACAGGAGAAGAAAAAACCAAAGGGCAACAGAATGAACTGGCTTTACCTTACAGGAGAAGAAAAAACCAAATCAAACACTTTCATTCCCACCGTCACCAGGAGAAAATAACTGTCAGATATTCTTGCGTCATCAGCTGCTTTTATTCAGTTAAAAAAGAGAATCTGTCTAATGAACCAGAGCTTCAGCTGAACAGCTGGGAGACGTTTGCTAAAGCTGATTTTCTGCACCAGCACATCTGTTACAGGATCAGCCACTTTAGGCGGGATGTTCCACGCCATTAAAGACTAAAAATTACACCAAGTAAAATGTACAATTACCTTTTGTTATTACGATGAATTATTTCCAACAAAGAATTACCCAGGTTTGTTTCGTTCACATTACATGGAAATCACATATCGGTTACATGATAATAACCGGAATACAGACAGCTCGTATCTACAGGGGGAACACAACATTCAGTACAAGTACAGAAGAGCAGTGTTAAGAGCATAACTGTGAGCGTTTCCTACCCAGATAAAAAATAAAACAACAACGTAGCCCCACAGCATTGCTGATTATAAAACAAACTTGGGGACAACTGCATGAGAAATTTCTCTTGGAGTCTCGCATTTACAGACAGTCGGTCCAAGAGTCGACGTTGTAGTCAGGTTCAAGCACAGAAGCAGCATCTCTGGGGGGTTTGTTTACTCATTTCCTTCGTCTGCTAGGCGACTGTCTCCTGCCATTCCTACAGAGACAAAACCACACAAATAGGTTATTGTTACACCAATCACTGATGATGAATATAATAAATAGAATGTTTTTAAAGCCCTACATTGTCCGGTATAAATCATTGGTTGCTATGATAAAAAAGTCAGTTAAATACAGGGTATCTGCAGATGTAAGGGAGCCAAATTTAAGACTTTTTAAGACCTTTCTTAAGGCCACTTTGACCAAATGTAAGCCATTTTTTTTTTAATTAAATTTAAGCTATAATTTCCAGCTATTGCCTGGAACCGATGCTAACCACGTTGCAAACGTGGGATTAGCCATCCAGTTACCATTAAACTTGCACATCCCCATGGCGCAAGCTCCCACTAGCTTAACCAGCTAATGTGCTCATATAAAAATAGCCCCCTTTCACAACCAACTGAATGTGTACAGTTCCGCTTACGCCAACATCATACACAAAAAAATGCTGAACACTAACTAGAAATTCACCAAAATTTTATAGAAATCAAAGAATCTTGTTTATTGGGTCTTTGGTAATTTAAGACCTTTGGAAACTGTATTTAAGGATTATTTGTCATTTTTAAGGATTTTTAGGGCCTTAAATTTGGAAAAGCTAATTTAAGACTTTTTAACTCATTCACTGCCAATGATGACTAAAGTCGTCATTTGCATTTTTTTACTGTTTGAGCATCGGAACGAGCCCTCGCGCTGAGAGAACAAACTTCTCAGCCTTGAAGCCGACCTTCATCCGCATACGTCACAGATCACATGATCAGGAAGCAACACATCCATGTGTTTGGAGATCGTTTAGGGCCGTTCATGTAAAAAAAGTGAGGCGCGAACCGGAAAAGCATCTGCCGATCACAATTCAACAACGGATTATGAAAGAACGGATAAAGCTCGAAACACGCGGATTCTTCTTGATGTAAGAGGTGAGTCTCCTCTTTGTTTTGGTTGTTTTGGCATCGACATCATCCTAGCACGCAGCGTTCTGTGACTCTTAAAAAAACAGTAAAAACGGTGTGAAACGCTGGCAGCGAAGGCCGTTAGCGATCAGGAAACGGCTGGCAGTGAATGAGTTAAGGACCCGCGGATACCCTGTAACTATATCATAAAGGAGACACACAGTGACACAAAGTCACCTTAAGTTTGAGAAATGATAGAGGTCTATATTTTGGTCCAATCCCGACAACAACATTACATATCTCGTCCGAACAGTATTTTAACTGTGTGTTGGGAATGACTCCACAACTAATGCACATTTTAGCTCAACAGATGTAAAACTGACTGATTTAATGAGTGTATCCTAATGTAGATTATCTGTGGCCTAAAAATTAACATCTTCATCAGTCCAAATTAAGTCAATAATCAGACATTGTTGGACTTTAAGTTCACTTTCATCTCACTTCATTTTGATGAGAACATTTGAGTGACAATGCAAACATAATGTGTATCTGAACATGTACGTCAGGGATGTGTAAACTTCTCAAGACAAGGGCCAAAATAAATATTTATAAATACCGTATTTTTCGGACTATAAGCCGCTACTTTTTTCCCACGCTTTGAACCATGCAGCTTAAAATAAGGTGCGGCTTTACTGAAGATCTTCCTTCACCTGCCCCTAGGGGGCGCTTTAGCAGAAAGTGAAACAGGTGGAAGTCAAAAGTGGAAATCGAAGAAAGTGCTCATTTTAATTTAGCACATGCAAGCAGCCGGCACCACGAAGAATTTGTTTCAAATCCATACCCCCTCATCATGGTAACTACACGTATGAGTTCATATGTTGTCGCATTTAAGTTGAAGGCCATCGATCTGGCAGTAAAGGAGGGAAACAGTGCTGCCACACGTAAGCTTGGCATGAATGAATCCATGGTTCGGCGCTGCAGACGGCAGCAGGAAGAACTCATTCAAGCCAGCTTCACCCGGGGATGATGACAGCGACACGGACATCGCCACAGAAAAGGTATGTGACGAAGCTTTTCTGAGGCTGTTCAACTCCGACACTGAAGAAGAGGACTTTAATGGTTTCAGTGCGCAGGAGGAAGATGAATAAACTAATCAATAACTTTTCTGTTTTGTTTGATACTGATCAGTTCAGTTACGTTCAGTTAAACTACGTTTTCAATCCAGTAGATATCTGCGGCTTTTAGCCCGGTGCTGCTTATTTAAGTACAGCTCCATGTGTTTTTAAACACTTAGTAGGTGCGGCTTATTTAAGTACAGCTCCATGTGTTTTTAAACACTTAGTAGGTGCGGCTTATTTAAGTACAGCTCCATGTGTTTTTAAACACTTAGTAGGTGCGGCTTATTTAAGTACAGCTCCATGTGTTTTTAAACACTTAGTAGGTGCAGCTTATATTGAGGTGCGCTCTATAGTCCAGAAATTACGGTAAATAAGCTGCCAAAATCATGAAGTTAAAACTCCTCACAGGCCACAAAATAAAACATTTTTCTAAGAATGCAAACATTCATGTGTTCTGCACAAAAAGACCTAAAATAAATAATACAAATTATAACATCAAATATTAAAATATATGAATTTATATCAACAACCTCCTGGAGGGACTTAATTCCACTATTCCAAAAAACGCTAGTGAGGACCATGCAAAATCACTTCGAGGGCCGCAAATGGCCCCAGGACCGCACTTGGACACACCTGATGTACGTGAACTTAAACCAAACAGAGTTTGGCTGCTTGGAGGGAAAAAGAACAATCACGACTAGATCAGGAGTGTTGGTCTGGACAGTAGAGGTGCTGAAAAAAATCCATTCAAGTCTGAATCGGGATTCTTATTTATAAAGATTCGGAATCGATTCACAAAGGTTCAGAATCGATTCCAAGAACTCAAATATTTGGCATGTTACAGGTTTGAGATGCACTTTCTTGATCTTTGTTAGGAGAGTCAGTACTCCGATTACTTTTGTGGCCCCATAAATTGAGATGATTCATGTTTGAATCTGCTGATAAGAGGGCACTCGGATGTCATTTTTTCCATACTCAGAAATTTGAGATATTCTCATATTTATTTTCTAAGTTGATGAATGAGTACTCAGGATTACTCATGTAACTTGTTTCTACACATACTTGAAAAGTAGACCGTATTACTTTCAAAGCTACTGTTAGGTAACTACAGATTTGTTATATTTTACAAGGTAAGCAAAAATAAATGTTGCCTTTTGGTCAAAAGATTGTTTCTGTTTACAGTTTTAGAATCACCTTATTTTACATAGTAAATTAGCATTTCTGGAGCACGACCAGTTTAAAGTCTAATAAAAATGTCCCATAGCTTTAACTAACTTGTACAACAAAGTAGTTCATCCTGGAGCCGACACTCTTTGTTAATACTGATTGTGAATTGATTTAAATTGAGAATCGAATCGTGAGTTGCTCTGAGATTCACATCCCTACTGGACTGCATCTGTCATCTACTCTGTTCATACAGTCAGCGTAACTGGCCCTAGGCCTCAAAAAGCACCTAAAGACCCTTTTATTCAGAACTACTTTTACTTCTTCATGTGTCCTGTGACCTTTTCTGTTTTTGATCATCAAGTTAACTAATAATTGGGGGGGAAGTGCATTAAAGCATATGATCTTCTGTCCCTGAGTTTGTAAACACCATCGAGTAGATCCAAACCTTCGGCTGGGCGAAGACGCTTCAGCTTTGACGTGTCTCGGAGGAGAATAGCTGAGCGAGCGAGAGTCTCTCAGGGAGTCGGCCGGCACTCGGCGAGGCCTGGCAGGGCTGTGAGGCAAACACAACAGAACCAGTGTTTAAAAATGTGGTACCGTTATTCTCCTGCTCAGAAAAATGTTCAAAAAGAGCCAAACTTTAAAAATCAAAACCATAAGGCTCTGTCTGGACCATTAAACGTCCCTGAAGAGAAACACCTTTTCTTTGTTGTGTCCTTCTCATCACTGGATGAGGAAGAGGAGGAGGAGTGAGAGCTTCGGGTTTTCACCTGCTTCCTGATAGAGGAAACTGTTTCAGTAAAAAGACAACTGCGGGTTTTTAATCCTTCAACGTGCATTTTAATCTACAGCTCACCTTTTTGCCTGCTCCACTTCAGAGTCAGAGCTGTCTGAGGAGGAGGAGGATGAAGAGGAAGAGGAGGAGGAGGATGATGAGGAGGACGAAGAGGAACTTGAGCTGCTGCTCCTGTTGGACTTTCCTTTTCCGTTAGCGACACCGTCTGTCCTGACTGCTTGTTGTGCAGGCTGATGGGCCGCAGGTGATGGCGGCTTCCTGATTCGCCCTTGGGACGAATGTCTGGAGTCTAATTGGCTGCTGGCTGGAGATGACATGGAGGTCCCATCAGAGCGCTGCAGGTCAGACGGTCTGCTTCTTCTTCCATAATCAGAGCGCTCTAAATCTGACTGAGAGTGCCTCCTTCCTGAGTCAGAAGGTCGTGTGTCTGATGGGGAGTTTCTCCTTCCAGAATCGGAGCGCCGAGAACCTGATGGTGACCTTCCCCTGCCTAGACTGGAGAGCTGTGTGTCTGATGGGGGGCCTCTCCTGCATGAGTCCGAGTGCCTGGAGTCTGACGGAGAGGCTCTCCTGCCTGAAGCTGGAATGTGGGAAGAGTCTCTGGAAGGAGCCTTGGATGAGGAAGATTGAACTTTTGGCTTTGCTTCCTCCTGATTTGGCCTCAGATCTCTTCCTGCTGGTGCCTTTGCATTATTCTGGTTTGGTGGTGGTGACGGTGAGGAAGAAGATGAGGAGGATGAGGAGGAGGAGGAGGAGGAGGAGGAGGAAGAGGAGCTGGAGGAGGATGAAGATGAGCTGCGGGGTTGGGGAACACCTTTAGGTGGCACAGCCTTCTTTTCCCTCAATCTCTCTTGTGCTTCCCTCAGCCTGGCTGCCTCGAGCTCCCGCTCCCTCTCCCTCTCCCTCTCTTTGGACAAGGAGGGACCGGTCTTTCCTTGCTGCTGTGGAGACGGAGATCTGCGTGATCTGACGGTAAAAAACAAAAGTCAGAAGTCTGATGAGGTTTCTAATGAACATAGCATTGCTTTAGTGAAATAACTGCATGACTCAACAGGTAGAAGGCAGCAGGAGTCGGTGCTGGTTAGGTAGCTAACAGCTAAACGCTAATAGGACCAGATGTTTTTATTGAAACTTGTTTTTAAGTCTTCACTTCTGGACTTGAGACATTTTATGTCACTTCAGATCAATCTGAGTTTAACCAAGAATTGTTTATTAAAATGAAAAAGAAAATCAGACATTATTTAGCTCTTTTTGTTAGAACATGCATATAAAAATACTATCAATGCCTTTCCAACAAAACACCCTCAATAAAACCATTTAAGAGCCTTGAGTTTGCATGTCGTGTCCAACACTCAGAGGTTAGGGTTAGACAGGTTAGTTGGACATCAACTGGCAAAAATTCTGACATGTGAATAAAAAACTAGTTGGATTTACTCAAAATCACTAAAATATTAATGCACTGGAGCAGGTGGGTTGAACACAGAGAAGGAATGTGGTTTTTTTTTTAATTAAAAAATTGGACACAAGAATCCTTAGGGTGGAAGATGAAGCTCTCTCCAGGTACCGCAGATGATGTCGACACTGATGCTGATCTAGGACCATTGGCCGCTAATTTGAAGAGCACCGTTACCAATTTAGGTGTGAAAATGGATTCTGGTCTAAAGCCAACTATGTTGTGCAGACTTGCTTCTTTAACCTATATCACTTGGCTAGAGTTAAGCCCCTGCCATCAAGACTTTACCTGGAGTCTGTCATTCACGCTTTGGTCATATGCAGAATGGACTACTGTATCGCGCTATATGCTGGCCTGAGTCAGGCTGCAGTAGTATGACTACAATTAGTCCAAAATTCAGCTTCTAGGTTCTCGACGGACACATATGCTCCAGGTTTCTGGTTGTATTAAACCAAAATAACTTCTAATATGATTTTTTCATTTTCCACACTTGAAGCTATTTCTTTCAAACTGCCTTTAGTGGCTCTTCAGCCGTAAACTTGAGCTACTTCACATCTGAAGCCCTCTGGTATCGTGGTGGAGCCTGGAAGTTAAAGTAAGAGAATGACGTCTATGAAGGTGAAGCAAAAAGCTAAAAACAGAGTGAACATTGGCACAGTCCACACTAGTTTGAGGGAGCTAAAGGAGGCTACAAAATAACAGACTGATGGTGACCTAGCTTTGTTGCTACTAGGACTTTTAAGTCATAATTTTTGTCCAACGGTGTGGATCTTTTTACTTTGTGGCTTGTTTAGAATTGGTTGTCTTGTGTTATTGTTAGCTCTCTGTTAGCGCTAGCTACAGCAGGCTGAGGCAGGGTTGTTTACAACAGCTGTAATTCTACTTTCAACCAGTAGGAGGGAGAAGCAGAAAACGTATTCAGCGTTAAGGACACAGAAGTCTGAAACTGCATGGATAGCAATTGTGTCAAGGCTCTTACCCATTGGGCGGGCTTGGACACATTAAGATTCTTGATATGGACCTGCTGTTCTTTGGACTGCCAGACCTAGATCTGCTGTGCCTTCTTGGACTTTTAGGCCTAGTCCTGCTGCCTCTCTTAGGACTTCTAGAAAGAGATCTGCTGCGCCTCCTCAGACCTTTAGGCCTAGACCCGCTGCGCCTCCTCGGACTCCTAGGCCTAGACCCGCTGCGCCTCCTCGGGCTCCTAGGCCTAGACCCGCTGCGCCTCCTCGGGCTCCTAGGCCTAGACCCGCTGCGCCTCCTCGGGCTCCTAGGCCTAGACCCGCTGCGCCTCCTCGGGCTCCTAGGTCCAGATCCATTACGCCTCCTCGGACTCCTAGGCCTAGACCCGCTGCGCCTCCTCGGACTCCTAGGTCTAGATCCGCTGCGCCTCCTCGGACTCCTAGGTCTAGATCCGCTGCGCCTCCTTGGACTCCTAGGTCTAGATCCGCTGCGCCTTCTTGGACTCCTAGGTCTAGATCCGCTGCGCCTCCTTGGACTTCTAGGTCTTGACCTGCTGCGCTTCACTGGACCCCTAGCCTTTGACCTTCCATACGTTTTGGGACTTCCAGACCTAGACCTGGTGCGCCTCCTAGGACTTTTGGACCTACTCCTTCTAACCCCTCTCTGCGGCTCTCGATCCTTGTACCTGTCCCGTTCTGACCAGGTTGGAGGAGAAGCTCTTCTGGATGGAGATAGAGGATCTTGGTACTGCATTGGGGGAGTGTGACGAGCTGAAGGGGCAGTGGAGGTTCTTGGGGGTGGAGACCATGAGCTCCTAGCAGAGGGGCTTGACCTAGTGGTCTTCCTGGTTCTATCTTCATCCCTAGTTTTGGCCTCTGAGGGAGAACACCGGCTGCCTTTTTGGTTGTCCAATCTGCTGGGTGGGGAGGGGGGAGGACTGGGGCTGTCCATCTGTGTGGGACTGTAACACTCCTGTCCTTTTGTCTGGGGTGGAAGATCTTCTGCAGAAGATTTATAGGATGGTCTTTCCCTTTCTGGACTGTCCCTTCCAGCTTCTTGGTCTCTCTGTGAACGTCTGGTTTCCACTAAAGCAGAACTTTCCTTCTTCTCATTGACTAAATACCGTTCAACAGCAGCTCCAATGATCAATAAATCTGTTTTAGCGATTCCTTCCTTCTCTGCTGATCCAGCTTTCTTGGCTTCAACCTCATCTTCAGAGGATGATGAAGAAGAAGAGGATGAGGAAGATGAAGAGGAGCTATCACTGTCACTGTCACTGCTGCTTCCACTGCTGCTTTCCTGTTTTTCTGTGACCTCTTTAGTTTGCTCTTCACGTTTCTTCTCTTTCACAGGACTTCTCATCTTCTCAGGCCTCTTGCTTTGGGATGTCTCAGGTCTCGACCCTTCTCTCCTACCTTCTACAGATGACTGGACCACAGCTTCACGACTCCTCCCTCCAACATCCCATTCCTTTTGCTTTTCCAAATACCCATCCTCTTTAGATCTGTCTTTATCCGTTTCTAGTCTCCTCTCTCCCTCTTTCTCTCGCGGACCTCCACTGGGGAAAGGAGAGCCTTGAGACGGATGTCCATCCCTTTTCTTGTCACTTCTTTGATGGCGAGGAGATGTTTCTCTATTCTGCCACTTGGCACCATCTTTCCTGTTGTCTCTTTCATTTGGTGTTTGTGAATTATACACTTCCTTCTGAATTATACTCTGCTTTTCTCCATTCCTCTCTTTCCTTGCCTTCTTTTCTGGGAGAGGTGAAAGAGATGCAGAATCTCGTCTGGCCTTTCTGTGCTGTTTGCTCTCTTCTCGTTTATGCTCAGTGTCTCTGCCTCTTTCCTTCCTGGTTTCTTGCTTAGGAGAAGGAGAGGTAGATGAGGAGGAGGAGGAGGAGTCATGTCTGATCCTCTGAGGTACACTCTCTTTTCCTTTATCTCTTTTCTCTCTACTCCTGGAGCGCCTTCTTTTCTCTACTTCAACGCTCTTTGAACGTCTCCTTTTCTCCATCTCCCTGCTTCTAGATCTCCTTCCTTTCTCCCTGTTGGTGGGTTTTTTTGCCTGAGGAAGGGGAGAAGGTGATGAGGAGTCATGTCTCCTCTGTGTCTTCTCTGCCTTCTTTTGGTGCTCTTTGTCTTGATCCAAATTGGGTCTCCTCTACATGACAAACAAAAGGTTTTATTGTAAATGCAGTAAATGATAGTAAGTCTCATGACTATTACTGGACCAGAAAACTCAGCCCTACCCCTTCACCTCCCTGGCGACGTGGGCTGTGCTCCTCACTGCCGCGCCTCCTCCTGTCAGGCGACCTCCCCTTCCTACCTTCATCAACATTTTTTGTAGAACGGTCCTTTTGACGCAACCTCGATGGAGGAGACTTTTCACTGGTTTAAAAAGAAAAGGAAAACATTTACCTCAACAGCACTGCTGGGAGAAAAGAAATGCAAATTTACTGAATGGAGAGATTCTCAATCATTTTCCCTGATGAACTCAAATCTGGAGTAGCTAACTTTTATTCTAATAGAAAACAACTAATGGATCTGAATGGATCATCAATGATCTAATAGGCAGTTTACAAACCAGACATCCAGCCTACTGCATTTACACCTTAAGATCCTCTCTACAAACACCTACTTCTTCCGGCTCTTGAAGAGTACAGAAACATTTTTGCTCCTCTCCTACCTATATTATCCCCAAGGCTCTTTGTGTGTCTTTGGGTGTACGGCGCTTCTACATTTTTTCTGGAAACTGGAAATTATTAAAAATGGACCTGGTCAGCTGGTCTCTCAACGCGATTGACAAAATTTTCTCAACAGTGAGAACGGAAGAAGGGGCTCTCGGGTGCCCCTCTGGGACAGACCCAGTTGGTCACATCATGACTCCTGGAAACAGTGGAACCTGATTTGCCTATCTCAGCTATCTGTAGAGGATTCTAAAGATGTCTGGATATTCGTGGTGTTGGTATCAGGTTTCCTGCTCTTTGGCCTTGGAAGTTACCTGATTTACCGGAAAATTAACGAGCTGTCGAGGAATATTGGCTCAATCTCGGAGCTCAGAGATGGTTTGCACCGCGCTGTGAATGCACACTCATATAATTGTTGAGATGAGTTGTAAGCTTGGGACTTTGAGATTCATGCGTTGGCACAGAAGGTGGATGCGATCAAGGAGCGAGTGGACGAATCAGCACGGAATAGATTAATTTACGTAGAGCTGAAACGATTCCTCGAGTACCTCGAATAATTCGAGTACAAAAAATCCTCGAGTCAAATTCTCTGCCTCGAGGATTCGTTTAATTCATATTTAATTAATTCATGGCTTTGCAATCGCCCGGGGTCATGTTTCACCCGGACCGAAATAAGTGACGCACATGCCCACTGGACTGAATGCACACGCGAGTAGCGAATATAACTTAACTTTCTCTTAAGCCATGGCGGACAACTTGAACCCCGGTGGAGTGCGAAAAAGACAGAAAATGTCAAAGTTGTGGGACCATTTTTCACCTCGTAAGGCGGAAAACGTAGTCCAGTATAAATACAGTAAAACGGATTTAGCCTACCACAACACCACATCCTCCGTGCTGCAGCACCTGTAAATGTCACTTCTGCAAGCGGACTCGGAGCCTCTACAAGATAATGCATTTTAGCCTGTTTTTCTATATATTCTGCGGACTCTGCGACTTTCGTTTGTAGCACTCAGTTTCAGCTCACACCGTACGTCTGGTAGCAACACGTCGGACTTAAAATGTGCTAAAAAAAATAGCAGTTTTTACACAACACATCGGACTTTTTATTGTGTTATTGATGTCTGTTGTCCCTCAGGGTTTCTGCAGGAGGACACGGGTATTTATGAGTGGCGGAGGAAAACGAAAGAAAGTAAATAAATGTTTTGTGATCAGTGTAATTGACAAAACCACAGCAAACATGCTTTTGGCAATCCTTGTTAGTGTGAGACAAAAAGTGTAGAAATTAAAACGGACGTGTGTTAATAGGGAAACAGCCGGCGAGCTGTTTGCGCCGTGAGCGGTTCTGGTTCTGTTTGGGCCGCAGCCGCTCGCAGCGCTATCCTCCTAGTTTTTGTCTGGCTTGCAGGCTAGCAGATTCTCGCACGAGGGGAAAATCGGCTCAGGTTTACTTATTTTTTGCACAGGCATTTGTTTACTGTGAAGTAAAGTTGAAGTGCTGAAGTTATGCAAACTAATTTTGAATAAAACTTGAATAACTGGCAATTGCTTGCTCATTTTAAGAGGTCTTTCATAATTATAACATGCTATTTGATATCAAATCAAATCACTTTTATTGTCACGTCACATGTGCAGGTACACTGGTACAGTACATGCGAGTGAAATTCTTGTGTGCGAGCTTCACAGCAACAGAGTTGTGCAAAAATACAGCTTGTAAAAACAAGTAAAATATAAAAATGGCTAATCTAAGTATACAAATGAATAAAGTAAACAATAAGATAAGAGATATAAAATGTACAGAGGTTGGTATGTGCAAAACAGTGGCATTAATGTACAGTATGGAGCGTGCAATGTTGGAACTTGGTGGAGCTCGCGACGAGGCAGCCATACTCGGCGCCATCTTGGCTCATCAATATATGATATAAAGGTTTACAAACACAAAAGGGTAATTAGAGTACTCGATTAATCGAAAAAAAGATTCGATAGAGTACTCGATTACAAAAATATTCGATAGCTGCAGCCCTAAATTTACGCCATTATTAGATTTTGAGAGGTTGAGGAACAGCGGAACTCTAAGACAGAGAAGAAATGATCTGTGTCTGGCCCCAAAACAATTTCTTATCTGAATCAGGTGCCCTTGAGCCTGTGAGCCTGAAAAGAATTCCCCCCCGAAGAAATGTGGAATGCTGCCGTCGCCATGACAACTCTGTCTCCCTATCCCGGCCTGGGCGGGACAGCGAGCTGTGAAGGCCGCTGAATCATTCCAAGAGTCACTGTGCCCTCTAAACCCAACGACCTCCCACCTTTGTCCAGACTGATGTGAAGAGCGCTGCTTATCGCGGCTGCATGCACTGACGTGTGTAGAGTCCCAAACCCTACCACCCCACCTAGTGGACACTTATGTTGTGTGATGTCTGAAGCCTGTTGCATCGCTGTCTTAGGTGTTTTTTGCATAGCAAATCTCCCCTCCCTGTGGAGGGTAACTCTGAAGTGCCTTTTTTTTCCTCCACCTGAACCAACCCTCATGTAAACCCTCTGATCTCTATTAAGGTAGCGCAACTCAGGTTGCGAATGACCACAGTCACCAATTATTGTCATGTGTCTTGCCCATGTATGTCTGATCTATGAATTGTGTGTACTGAAACTCTAATTTCCCCCTGGGATTAATAAAGTATCTTTTGAACAGGAGAAAATTATGGACAAGAGGCAGTCCTACAAACAATTGAAATTACCGTATTTTCACGACCATAAGGCGCACCCAAAAGTCTTAAATTTTCTCCAAAATGTACGCTGCGCTAGAGCCATGCACGGGCCTAAAATCTGAGCCCGTGTCCGGCCCGGCCCGAGGGGGTGGAGCCCCAGCCCTACCCGGTCTGAAAAGGTTTTCAGGATTCTCTGGCCCGACCCGAGCCCGACTTTTTTTTTTAACCTTTCATAATGTTTTAGCGTGATAGAACGCTCAGCATTCTAATTATCTGTGAGAAGCGATCTGCAGTAAAAAATAAATAGTTAAAAACAGCATCAATGCAGCTTTTTTTCTAACAAAGCGTATTTTTCAGAGCGGCAGATGAAATTTACGAATACTATATTAATTGGATGCGTTTGTAAATTTAATCTGCTCTGAAAATGCGCTCTTGTGCAATTAGAAAAAAAGCAGCATTCTAATTTTCTGTGAATAAATTTGCTCTGCAGTTATAAAAATACAGCATTCATTGCTGGGGTTTTTCTAACTGGAGAGCGCATTTTCAGAGCGGCTGATTAAATAAACGCCCCCAATTAATGTAGTGTTTGTAAATTTAATCTGCCGCTCTGAAAATGCGCTCTCCAGTTAGAAAAAAACCCCAGCAATGAATGCTGTATGTTTATAACTGCAGAGTGAATTTATTCACAGAAAAATAGAATGCTGCCGTTTTCATGAGAATAAACGAATGGTTTCTGACATCAAAGTGGACATAAAATGGCATATTAGAATAGGGGCACATGTTTCAATCAGCAATTTGAGAATTTGTTTATATCGGCGCATTTATAAACCACACAGACCTTAACTGAGCTAACGGTGTGTGAGAAGCAGGCAGGTGCTGCTGCATTTAAGTGTTTCAGTTTTTTTTATGGATTCGATTAAAAATAAAGGCGCCCGGCCCGACCCGTGTCCGAGGTAATTACACAGTCGTTGGCCCGAAGCCCGGCCCGACCCCCGGGCCTAGGGCTCCAGTGCAGGGCACAACGCTGCGCCCTATGGTGCGGTGCGCCTATTGTGCTGTTGTGAGACGCGAACGTAGAAGAAGACAAGGGGCGTGGCGTGAATGTGCGGACGTGAGCGAAGACAGACCTGTGGATCTGCCACATCGTCATCAACATCCTCGCCATTTGCCTCAGACTCCGGCTGTGAGTCTCCGTCCACTTCCTCTGCTTCCAGTTCAAATAACAGCCGTACTATCTGAACTGCCTGGTGGACATTTATCCTTCTCATCATCCTTATATAAGCCTAATAAAAGCCTACTAAACTGCAGCGACAATATATCTGTCCGGATCGCTCCAAAATATGAAGTTTACCGTCAATATCTGTCTAATTGTTTGTTGTTACTCTGTTCGCGCCACTCCTTTCCCCGCGAAGCGGCTCCTTTTTGTGCACATCTCGTTACTCATGTGGCCTTCCTCTCTCTCTCAGCTACATAATGATACTTATTACCAGTTGAATAAGTGAGACTTCCACCAGCAGCAAAAGGATCTCACGCTTTTGTGAGTTTTTTATGTTCACAAGCACATTCCCTCTCACGGATTACTAAACTGCTGTTTTGACAAGTTATCAGATTGTCTAAAAAAAAGGTTGTTTTTTAGTTTAGTATAACTCCACTTTTACGTTGCCTATTAACAAAATTTAAAAACTGGGGTGTAGTTTATAATCTCCTTTTTAAAGCTGAATTGAAACCGAAACTCAGGGAGGCGGAGTCTTGCTGCTACAGCGTCCCAAATCAGACCTGTTCAAAAGACGCGGATACGTGTCCACGGACCCCAGAGGGTTAATAAAACACAATTCAAATACACTATTTTCTTAGGCCTACTAATAACACACATATGATTTTGTTCATGTGGAAAGTTTATATGGTTAAATCCACCAACTAAACACATTCTGAACTTCAACACAGCGCATCAGCGCTTGAAGCGGCGCTGCGACCCAAAAAGTACCAGAACCGCTCACGGCGCATGCGCAACCATGCATCAGGACTGCTCGCCCGCTATTTCCCCAATAACACATGCTGTTCGTTTTTATTTCTACACGTTTTTTTATTCACAAGGATTGTCAAGAAAGCGTGTTTGTCATGTTCATGTCAAATTAAACTGATCAAAAAACACAGATTTTCTTTCTTTATTTCGTTTTCCTCATCCAACCCCCATAAATCCCTGTGTGTCCTCCTGCAGCACTCCCGGTGTATGCCCGGCTTTAGTAGGAGGGAGACCCGCGATTATCGCTTTGTTGCGCATGTTTCATTGAAAATGAATGAAGGGGAAGTTGCCTCCCGTGTGTCGAGCCCATTAGAAGAGCACGAGCCTTCAGCGCACGCAATGAGGAAGTGCACGTGCGCTCTAAACGAGGTCTGAAACAGGACTAGACCAGTAAAGTGAAGCATGCTTTTGGCTGTTTATATTTTTCACAATGTCTGGTTTGCACGGATATGTTCAGAGTCTCGAGCCTGCACAGATGTTTTACCGGTACATTTACCGTGCCCCCGCCCTATAACCCGGTGCGCCTTTTGTATGTGTTAAATACCAAAAAGACACCGGTAACTGAAGCTGCGCCCTATAACACGGTGCGCCCTATGGTCGTGAAAATGCGGTACCTTAACTTTCTGAGGATAGGCACATGTTTTACTTACCCCAAAATTCCACTATCTCCACTCCGCCACGAACTCCGCAGCAAAAACTGTCCCGTTGTAGTCAATCAGAGGTGTTCCACTACTGCAGCCGTGTGGCACAGTGCGCCGCCCGCCGTTCCGCCATCCGGCAAAAATAGAATCGATCCTATTTTTGCCGGACGCCGGAGCACCTCCGCAGTCAATGGACAGAAATCACAACCGCCCAACAGGAAAGGGAGCAAGCACAACTTCCGTTATTTCACAATAAATCGATAAACAAAAAGCGTTTTTTGTTTCATATGCACAGGTTTAACAACTTTTAACAACTATCAATGGCGGCTGAACTTTAAATGCACAAAAATAAGCCATAAATACAGTTTCTACTATCAAAGTAGTCACCCTTTGTTGATCCAAACTTGATCCAAACACTGCTGATCTCTCAACACAAATGATGGGCAGATTAAACAGTTCATTTCGATGCTTCTCCCACACAACGGGTGTTTGGATCTAACTTCCGCGTTTATTGCTCGGACTGTATCGCAAGATCTCGAAAAGCATGCCTCTTTGCACACCTCAGGTCTCCGCACCGGAGCGGAGCCGTTGTAGAGCGGGTACCAGTAAAAATTGAGTTCGGAAGCGAGCGGCTGCGGAAAGCGGGGACGCAGCGGAGCGGAGATAGTGGAATTTTGGGGTTAGGTTAACAGGGACAAGATATCCAACTACTGAGAATGAGCGAGCGAGCGCGTGAGCGCACACACACACACACACTGATAAAAAAAATTGTATCTGAAATGTTATCACCAAATTGGGCCACCAACTCCACAGGTGTTGCACCAGTGCTTTTTGTAATATTCAAGATGCATATCAATCAAAACAGCCCAACAGAGTTCAGAACATTACAAATATAATCCACCTCCGCCACTGTAACGAAAACGCCACCTCCTGCGTTTTCATATGGACTTCTAAAGGAAGCCAAAGTCTAAAAATTTTTTAAATCAGAGTTCAGGTGTATGAAAGTAAACAGAGAAACGAGCAGCAGTTTGGAATTTAGCTCCACAACTTTGAACTAAACAGTTTAAGGGAAATAAGTAGGATCAAAAATTGCTTTCCTTTAAGAAAGCAAAAGTAAATGTACAAATCATGCTACTTCTACCAGACCATGTGTGACTAGTCCCCAATGAGTTGGTTTGCAGTGTATTCTCTACTCAAATGTATTCACACCTGAAGTTGAAACGGCTTCGTTTATTTTATACCTGTGAGTCGAGCTGGATGAAACTTCTCTGGGTCGACCGGACTTAGCTTTCGGAGGACTCAAACTCTCGCACTTTTTACTTTTCTTCTTGGAAACCTTCTTTTCTTCATCTGAAGAACTTTAATAGAAGATCAAGTTATAAGTGAACTCAAGCAAGGAAAACGTTAAACATCAAACACCTACCTGTCATCATCCTCTTCTGATGACTCACTGAAAAACAAATATTTATGTTGATAGAATTCAACGTTAAAAGGATAAAATCTATTATTTAACATGATGTACACATATATTTAACATGTAGAGTACCGTTTCTTTTTCTTCTTTTTAGATTTCTTTTCTCTGTGTGGAGATGGAGAGGAACTCTCTGAGCTGCTTTAAAAGAAAACAAAAACTCTCATAAGTCCGTTTTATCTGTCTGTACTTTATTCATCATTACCAGATTCACCTTCTCACCTGTCTCTATTCTTGTTTTTCTTTTTCTTCTTTCGACTTCGCTTCTCAGGAGGAGCATCCGACTCATCTGAATCTTCCACCAATCTGAGAAGATAAAATAAGCCCAGCCATAAACATTAGGACAGGAATCACCAGACCTTTCCACGGGACACATAAGCGGCACATTACGACTGATTGGCCGGCTGAAATTCACGCCTACCACCTCCGATTGGACATTTTAATCAGCCAGCAGGGGCTTCCTGCATGTGTGATTCACTTTCATTCTGGTTGCTGTCGAGTAAACTTCTCTCCGTTTATGTTTATGTATTTAGCAGACACTTTTGTCCAAAGTGACTTACAAGTGATAATCGGCATGTTGCCCTTGAGGCTAAAAACAACAATAACAACAACAACTTGACATCAATCATGGAGAGGAGGGAACAAGGAGTGGTGGACAGTAGAGAGGGGGGACGGGTGCAGGGAGGGTGCTAGTGAAGAAGATGCTCTCTGTTGCACGGTAGGCTTGGGCCGTATTACCGTATGCAGCCAGTGTTTAAAATTGGCAACTGTGTAAATTCCAATACAGTCATGAAAAAAAAGCAGTGCAGGTAGAAGACAAGGATTAAAAAAATAAAGATAAATAAGTCAATTAATGCATTAACAGAAGTATGGCAGAATTTTCAGTTTTACTTAATTAGTTAAAAATGTTTAGTCCCAACTTTTAGAAATTCTCCGTAAAGTTTATGAATGTGATATCACGAGACGAGAGAAAAATGTCAGCTCGCACACCAGCTGACTTGGTGTATAAAAACAACAACTTCTGCAGTTTGGGAGTATTTCTGGTTCAAAGTAGGGCTGGGCGATATGACGATTTTAGACCGTTTTACGATCTACACATCTGACGGTCTGTCATTTTTGAGAGACCTTTTTATCACGATTCACAGCTCTGCTGTTGAATTTCTGCCTCTGAATGAAAAGGGAACTTACCTCAGGCGAATGACATGCCTTTGTTTGACCCTTAACCAATCAGAGTGAGTCATAGTCATATTAGTGCCCCGCTTGTTTTCACCTGTGTGTGAACAAACATGGCTTCGGCCGCGGCTGAGAGCGACAATGAGGTTTTCGTTCCGAAGAGAAACGCCTCGTCCATTATATGGAACTGGTTTGGTTTTTCACCAGATGACCAAGAGCAGCGAAACGTCATTTGTAAAGTTTGCAAGGAGAGCGTCAAGGCAAGTGATGGCAACACCACAAACTTGTTTAATCACTTGAAAAGAAGGCACCCCAAACAATACAATGAGAGCCAGCTGGCAGCTAAAGCTAAAAAGCCTGCGGCTGCAGCGGCTAGCGCTTCTTCCAGGCAGCAAACACTAACAGAAACACTCACTCCTTACGACAGAGACAGCAGACGATGGAACAGCGTGACAGATGCAGTGACGTACCACTTGGTTAAAGATTTGTGTCCCGTGCGAACAGGAGTGGGATTTAAGAACATGATAAAAACATTGGATCCGCGCTACGAGTTTTCCAGCCGCAAGTATTTTTCGTACACCGCCATTCCACGCATGTACGCTGAATGCAAAGTGACAGTTGCAGAAAATATTCAGAATGCGCAATTATTTGCTACCACAAGCGATCTAGGGCTGGGCGATATGACGATTTTAGACCGTTTTACGATCTACACATCTGACGGTCTGTCATTTTTGAGAGACCCGTTTTATCACGATTCACAGCTCTGCTGTTGAATTTCTGCCTCTGAATGAAAAGGGAACGTACCTCAGGCGAATGACACGCCTTTGTTTGACCCTTAACCAATCAGAGTGAGTCATAGTAATATATTAGTGTCCCGCTTGTTTTCATTTGTGTGTGAACAAACATGGCTTCGCCGCGGCTGAGAGAGCGACAACGAGGTTTTCGTTCCGAAGAGGAATGCAGGGTTTCCTTAGCGTGCGGCGCTAACAACTTAGCGACGTGACATGTCTCGGAGAAAGCGTAAAAACACGTTGGACGCTTCTTCTGAAGCAGGAAAATATCACTTCTTAAGCAGAGCACGACGTCGCCTTGGCTCGTCCACCCTCTGCCGAGCCGGTGTCGGTACCGACTGAGCTCGGTCACTGGGTCGTTGGAGCTGCCCCGTGACTGCCTGATGGAAAACCAGCGGGTTTCATCAGACTCGTAGTTTCTTGTTTTTGCTGTATTTTACCGCTCCCTCCTGCAGTCTTCCCCTATTACAATTTTAAATGATTCTGTAAACTCCATGTATCAGTAGAAACAATCTCTGCCAGCTGCAGTAAATGTAGTCTCCAAATAATAATTAAGAGGTGCATTCATCTGTGTATCTCCTTTGATCCGCATTAGTGATATTCTCAGCACCAGAACAGTGAAGCAAAGAAAGATTCCTGAGTTTGTTAGTAATTTTATTTATTAGGTGCATCTAACCTGTTCTATTTTTCTCTGAAATGAGATCAAATCAGTGCTTCTATGGGTTGTCTCCAATCTCCACTGGAAAATTTTACTTTATTTAGAGACTTGTTGCAGAAAATATTCAGAATGAGCAGTTTTTTGCTACCACAAGCGATCTCTGGTCCAGCCGCACATCAGAGCCGTATTTGAGCTTAACTATCCACTACATGAGCAACTGGGAGCTACATAGTATTTTGAACAAGTTAATGTTTGCACAATATGTTTGCAATTGACATGTTTGCACTTTAAATATGTTTACGATTTTAATTTATGTTAAGTTACTTGAAAAATGAGAAAAACTGATTTTTGTAATTGTTTCTCTCAGGGCTTTTATCATCTCTGGTGTGAGTTTAAAATATAAGTGTGTTAGCACTGTGCTGATTATCCCTAATATGAATAAATGTTTATTTATTCAATGTTTCTCTTTTTTAATATGCAATTGAAGTTATGCTATTCATGGATAAAAAATCGTGATAAAATCGAAATCGTGATAAAATATTGGAAAAATCGTGATATTCTATTTTTGCCATATCGCCCAGCCCTAGTTCAAAGCAAACTTGAAAGGAGAGCTGGTAAACACTGACGAGGCAAACAGAAGACGCACGCCCCATCGGAACTGCAGACGAGCGAGCCATAGCTGACATAGCAGCCTTGTGTTTGGAGCCTGTTATTAAAAGAGACAACGCGCTTTTCTGGTGGAAAATAAGCTGCCAGCCTTCCCCAGATGTCACCATTAGCCCCAAAGTATCCGGGTGTCTGCTTCCAGAACACATCAAACTCCATAGTTCAGATCAAGCAAGAAATACGAAAGCAGCGTAAAACATCAGGAAACTTTCAAAATAAAAGTCATGTGCAGAATTCCAGGTTTGGATTTCCACAGCGGGAAGAAAATCTGATGTTTTTAAACAGTAAAGAAAAAAACATAAGACAAATCTGAGCTGCTTATCTAATACTAGGTTTACCCTCAGGAAGCCAATGTACACAATCAGGACCTCCGCTTTTTCTGCTTTAGCATGATAGCCGATGACAATGTTTCATCAGCCAGATGTAGCTTCTGAAACCTCTGATTGTAATTCAGATTTTTTCTTCTTCTCTGGAACGGATATCAAAGAGAATGGATATCCTGAGGGATGCAGCTGGTTCAACTAGCCTGTCCGACTTGGATGAGCCACAAGCCAGTTAGCCAAAGAGGAGCAGCCTCAACCACACATTTTCAAGCCTGTTATTCAGATATCCTGCAAGTCGATCTGGACTCTGATGGCAAAGCAGACATGTTGAACATCTTCAAAACCAAAATTGGTTTAGATCTGAACTCTGAGCGTGTCGTAGGTTTCCAAAATGCAATCTTTTTTCCTTACTGGAGCTAACATGGTTAGCTGTGGTGCTGCAGCCACTCGGTGTTCTCCTTCAAACAGCAGCTGAAAACCCACTTGTTCAGGCTGGCTTTTACGTGACCTTCGTCATCACCTCTCCTTTCTACCTATTCCGTTTTTCCCGGGATCCACCGACTTCTCTCTTTCCCATTCATTTTCTCTCTCCTCCCTTTTCTTGACATTTTTTAATCACAATCTTTATTTTTGTTTTTCTAAACATATTTTTAAGTAATTAAAAAAATCTTTTGTACATTTACAATTGTTTGTTTTTGTGAAGCGCCTTGTGATTTTTATCTTGAGAAGCGCTAAATAAGATTGTTTTCTTTTCTTTCTAACATGACTCAGTCTTTGCTCAAGTCCAGAAGGAGTGGTACAGTTCCAGGTGGATTTATAGTTAGAACGTGCAGATTACTTTTTTAGATCAACCTCTGAGTGAATAACACTGAACAGCCCTGTAGTCTGTGCATCAGCAGATCTGACTGCAGCTAGTGTTATCCTTCCAGCTCGCTACAATCCTCCTAACACACAGTTCCCATGACTTTAACGTTGCTAGGTTAGCTAGAAATGCTCGGACATATGGCTCAGACATTTTGCTGCAGCTGTAAACAAAATGTTTCGCAATCATTGAGACCATGAAGTTGAACAAAATATAGCTTATCACGGAGTCACACCTTAAGAGTGACGTATTCAGTCTTAAGATAACGTTTTGATTTTCTATAATTCATAATTGCTTAACAAAATGAAAACCTTAACCCAGTTTATCTTTATAGATGATAATGTGCAGTTGCACTGAATTTCTACAATTTCCACGACGAGTCTTTCCAGTACCTTTAACTAGTGAAAAAGAAATATGCCATTTCTTATGAAACCTCGAGTCGAGGTAAACAGAAAGGAAAATAGAACTTCTTGGATTCATGTTTCTGCCTTTCACCTTGCTCGTCATCGCTATAACTGCTGAAATCATACGTGATCTTGCAAGAGTCCTGTGATTTTGTGACCTCGTAGGACCAGCAGCGTGGAACACTTCCTTTGTCGTGTGGTAAAGGAGTTTGTTGGTAAAATGTGTCTATTAGGTTACGAGGCGCTTAGACATCCAGTGGAAAGGTTGGGTTAGTGGTCGATTTGGAATGAAAAATCCCATATTCACACAGTGTTCCTGAATTCTGAAAGTCCTGCTTACGTATATTTCTGCTGCTGCTGCCTCTCTCTCTCCAAGCGTTCCTGCTCTCGTTTCTCCTTTTCTTTCTCCTTTCGATCAGCATGAAATGAAGATCCATCCACATAGTCGCTGGAGATGCCGAAAGCTGCACGAAGACGGTCATTCTTCTGTTGGTTGGCTGCAGCCAGGGCGTGCGTTTCTGTCACACTGGAAGAAGAACAGAAATCAGTTTTCCATCTCCCACACAGATAAATGAGATGACTCAGACAAGCTCTGGTGCGTCCGATTCAGTATGGAGCTCAGCCAGGGGAGAGTAGCTTCAGAAAACTGAATCTGGAGTTTTCTGACATTTGAACATCTCACTTCGAATTGGCCTACAACAATGCAACTCTACCACTGACTCGGTTTGCTCTGCAATGTTGATATTTTATTTCCCCAAATAACAAAAGCCTGAAGGAGTTCTGCCATGTGGTGGCGTTGCTAATGCTAATGTTAGCTTCTACCAGTCGAGATGTTCTCAGCCCTCTCCTGGATGCTAAACCAACAACAGCCTTATGCCTGGTTTATGCTTCTCCGTCAGCTCCGCAAGGGACAGACACGCACGGATTGACGGAAGCATTTTGCTCTTTTACTTCTCCGTCTCCTGGAGAGTGTTGCAAAGCAATTGCCTGGCAGGACAACAGAGGGCGTAGTGTTGTTCTGTGGTATCCTGTCATGTATCGGTCCAAGATAGTGTGTTTATATTGTGTTTTTTGTGTATATAAGAAACTTTTAACACAAACATATTAATCTCTCATTCTCCCACCGCTTCATGTGCTCCCCACCTCTAAACCCACGTTTCCTGTCATTTCCGTCCACAAATAAAACGCTTGCTGCGTATCTTTTCACTCCTCCAGTCACAAGAGAATTAAACATTCATATTTTTAGAGTTTTTTCGCGAGATATTCTTCAAGCTTCTCTGTGTCTGCCACTAGTTATCCTCGGCTCTCTTTGCAATGGCGGCGCTGTAAACAACAGCGGCATCCTGACCAATCACAAACTTGCGTAATCTGTCTCGTTCGACGGATGTTTAAAAAAGTGGGCTTGACTCCGTACGTCCTTGCGTGCCCTACGCAAGGACGGATAATGGCGTTGCGTGTCTCCGCAATGACGCAGACGGAGGAGCATACCCATTGCCAGTCAAGACGGGTGAGTCCATGAATGTTACAGGGTGACGTAGATCTGCCAGGGTTTTCAAATCCTAGAGATTCACCGTCTATTTTCTATCAGAGGCCAATGCAGGAGATAGGTGTAGGAGACTGTTTTCACATTTAGCCAGGATGTTAAACTCAGAGTGACTTGTCGTTTTCAAAAATAAGTAAAAAATGTTCTCAGTGAAGGACTTATTTAAAAAAAGTTGTGAAGGCCATAAAATATAGTAAAGTCCACCAGGAATATTTCACCTCTCACCTTTATAAACGTGACCACATAAATCCAGATAATGAACATTTTTTAATAAGTACTAGTAATGCGTGGTACAACCAGTATATGATATAAATTTAGCCACCGGTAAAGATTTTGACTCCACCGTCCAATCGTGATTGTGTGTGAATGCTGTCAATTAAGAGTCAATTGTGGGCAAAAGCAGCAGCGCTGCTGCAACACGGAGCGCATGGATGAAGACGTGCTTGTGAATAAGACAGGGTTACGTCGGTTTTATGGAGCTGGTTTGAGTTTAAGGAGTCGGATGCCTAGCAAAAAAAAACACCCTCAGTTAAATATTCTGGGCGACTGTAAAGTCATGGTAATAGCTCGTCAGTTCCCTTAAATGCCATTCACTCTTAACATGATGAACACCACTGTGTTTCCCCCACATAGACTCAAGACGTGGACCTGCAATTTCAGCCGTGGCACAGCACCATGCCTACGAAATGCACCCCCACCACTCTCACAGGAGACGCAGTTTGGGTCCACTTCACCAAATGCAATGGCTGACTGGGCGATTTTGACAACATTCTAAATGAGTTATCATGGTCTTAATCTGCTCCAGCAGGTAAATAAGCTGTTTAAGATAACGTTACCTTGATATTTGAGCTTCCGTTGCTAGCAGCTAATGGTGCGTTTGCTCTCCCATTGGTACTCGGAAATTCAGACTTCCAAATAAGCAGAGAGAACGCACTTTAAAGTTTGGGTCCACTTCACCAAATGAGATTGGCGACTGGGTGATGATGACAACATCGACAACGATGAAAGCGAGGCATCATGGTCTTAATCTGCTCCAGCAGGTAAATGTTTAAGATAATGTTAACTTTATACTTTAGCTTCCTCCTCAGAACTCAAAAATTCCGACTGTTTGAAAAGGAATGGTAAAAGGAATGAAGATACACAAGTACATTTAGCTCACAGCAAAGATGTAGGCTTCAGTTTAATTTGCAGTTTATAAAACTACAAGGACCCACCATCACACAATTTGTCCAGAGGTGAAAGGAGAGGAGTACATGGAGCTAGGTTTGAGATTGTGAAACACCACAATATTAAAATACAAACAGTTTACCATTTGTTTTTAGGGCTGAAACGATTCCTCGAGTACCTCGAATAATTCGAGTACAAAAAATCCTCGAGTCAAATTCTCTGCCTCGAGGCTTCGTTTATTCATGTTTAATTCATGGCTTTGCAATCACCCGGGCTCTTGTTTCACCCGGACCGAAATAAGTGACGCACATACACACTGCACTGAATGCACTCGCGAGTAGCGAATGTAACTTAACTTTCTCAAAAAACAAAAAACAAAAAAAAAAAAAAACTTAACTTTCTCTTAAGCCATGGCGGACAATGTGGACCCCGGTGGAGTGTGAAAAAGACACAAAATGTCAAAGGTGTGGGACCCTTTTTCACGTCGTAAGGCGGAAAACGTAGTCCAATTAAAAACTGTAAAATGGATTTAGCCTACCACAACACCACATCCTCCATGCTGCAGCACCTGACCAGGAAACATCCACATGTAAATGTCTCTTCTGCAAGCGGACTCTGAGCCTCTACAAGATAATGCATTTTAGCCTGTATTTCTATATGTTCTGTAGACACTGTGCGACTTTTTCATTTGTAGCACTTGGTTTCAGTTCACACCGTACGTCTGGTAGCAACACGTCGGTCTTAAAATGTGCTAAAAATAGCCGTTTTTACAACACGTCAGACTTTTTACTGTGTTGTTATTGATGTCCGTTGTCCCTCAGGATTGCTGAAGGAGGACACGGGTATTTGAGTGACGGAGGAAAACGAAAG